>NC_134701.1:164533600-164741100 GCF_043290135.1 Rhipicephalus microplus | reverse complement strand
AGTACCAATAGCACAGTGGGGCTTGAACCCGGGTGTTCTGGTTGCCAGCCCAGTAGTATTCTACCACTGAGCTACACCGGTGCTGGTGACTTGTTGTCAAATTTCCCTCAGACAGGCTTCATGTCGGGAAAGCAATCGCGTTAATACGGCTTATAAAGCGCTTTACAGCAGTGAAAAAACAACCAGTCGTCGCACAATGCGAAGAGCGTAACGAGTGGGCCGTCCAATGCTCCAAACCATCACAGAAGCTTGTTTTTGTTCCCCTATTAACTGTGGTGCATACCCACTTAAACCATAATTCTTTTATCGTTTTTCCCCTATTAACTGTGGTGCATACGCACTTAAACCATAATTCTTTTATCGTCGTCAGCCGCTGCATGGACAATTGGCACGAAATTTTTTGCAAGTGTTTAGTGGATACAGCTCTTCTCAAAAGAATGACAAAAAGTAGCATAGCGAATGCCGGTCTACCCTCAAATGTTTGTTTTTAATTCCTCAGTGGGTACCAAGCAAGTGTGCTTGCAGTAGTTGCACAATAAGTGTTTTGAAAAGACTCTGAAACGTCACTCTTCTAGCTTTCGCTGCGACATGCTGTGCTAACCGTAGAGGCCTGGCGTTTATCTGTTCCCCTACCATTTCCTAAATTCCATGAGCACACTTGAAAGCATATTGTTTCTTTTCGATTTTTTTAGGGCTTTAGGGTCAATATGGGTTTACCGTAACATTGTTATCGAGCATAGTGCATCGGTATTTCGGTGGCGCACTTCTAGGAGTCTCAATTGTCAAGTTATCTATGGCCTAAATAACATGATTTTCAGCTGTGGAGGTAGGCCAAAAAAAGAAAAAAAATGTCAAGGACATAATAACTTACCTTTGCGTGTCCCGCAAGTCCTTTATTGAGATAACTATTATTGCTTTCGAGCACTAGGCTACGCAAATCAACTATTTTAAAACAATAAAAAGATATGAACATCTCCGACACTATTACTGTACGCTATTCCACAGACAGCGCAAATAATACATCCCACATTACCTAGCTTCTTGAAACCTACAAACTCGTAGTATGCTTACACTAAAGGGTCTTGATCACTTAAAAATACACGTGGATACCTAATCTCGCCTAATCCAATAAATTTTTAACCTATTTTAAAGTGATGATGCAGTGCAACATACACATCTGTTGCATACTTTCATGATAACATCAAATGATTGTTTCACAACTCTCCTTAACTTCTTAATTTTTTTAGGAGCGAAGCTCCTTAAGGCGTGGGCTGTGCGTCCCCTGTATGTAGCCACCTCTCGTTCAGTTCTAAGTATTACGCTAGCCACCGCCCGATCTAAAGGGTACAGCCATATCCATCCGTCCATCCGTCCATCCGTCCGTCCATCCATCCATCCATCCATCCATCCATCCATCCATCCATCGGTCCGTCCGTCCGTCCGTCCGTCCGTCCATCCATCCGTCCATCCATCCGTCCATCCGTCCGTCCGTCCGTCCGTCCGTCCATCCGTCCGTCCGTCCGTCCGTCCGTCCATCCGTTCATCCGTCCGTCCGTCCGTCCGTCCATCCATCCGTCCATCCGTCCATCCGTCCATCCATCCGTCCGTCCGTCCGTCCGTCCGTCCAAAAGATGCAAGATGTTATAAACAAGACGGCGGTACGTGTAGTTGATTATGAAAGATGCGAGGTGTTATAAAATAGGAATGATGCCACATATGGCGCGTGTCATCGTTCGATATAGTGCGGCGACGTACGCTAGGGGGAGCGTTGCAATAAAATCGAGTGGGCAAAATGTACGGAGGATTCATGGTTTACCAGGTTTACCTCCGGAGCTTCACCCACTCATCATCATTCACTTCGTGGATATGGCGGCATTTTTCTTCCCTTCCGCATCTTTTATATTAGGGCACATAGCCGGCCGATAATTTTCAAACAGTCGTCATAAACGGATTGTTCGCTATTAGAGAAGAAGCTGTCCAACGTTATCCGCGTTCAGTCATTCCAAGGGCTACCACATCCCCAGCCCTCTTTACTTTTTGCAAAGCCTGAGACGGGCGAACTTCAAGAAAAAGTAAACGTATGGTGCTTTAGAAAATACTCACCTTAAACGTCCACTGAGGAAAAGATGGCTAAATCGTTTCTCAGATACGGCTCATTCCTGAACGACGAAACCGGTGATTTTCTTGTGTTTACATTATATATATATATATATATATATATATATATATATATATATATATATATATATATATATATATAAATATATATATATATATATATATATATATATATATATATATATATATATATATATATATATATATATAGGCAGGCATGGTGGTTGCGTGGCCGTAGCGTTGAATATAGTCAAGTAGATCCCACGTGAGCGGTCACAACGTGGTTTAATTCGACGTTTCGGCCTAGAGTCTGGCCTTCATCAGGATATATATATATATATATATATATATATATATATATATATATATATATATATATATATATATATATATATATATATATATATATATATATATATATTGCGACGAGCGATGTTACGTAAAAACACAGGTTATTATTCAAGAAGCGTTAGACACAACAACCTGGTACAGGCAGGAACCCGGCAAGCACGAGCCACACACGGACGTTAACGTCTTCTTTCACGCTGGCACAGAGCTGGGGCCACTATGCTCAGGTAGAATTACTCCCCACGCAGAAAGGAGCCAACCTGGTGGCCTAGGGAAATGACACGACAAGGGGGTCATAGCACGGTTTGAGGCGTGATACGTGTAGTGTTTCACGCCCACGTCAGCGTTCGTCCGAAGGTGGATAAATGGGCTCAACTTCATAGTTGACAGGAGATGTTTGTCGCACCACACGGTAGGGGCCATGGTATTTCGACGAAAGCTTCGGAGAAAGACCGGGAGGGGTAGACGGGACCCAGAGCCAAACCAGCATTCCTGGGTTATGGTGGACACTAGACGCAGAGGCATCGTGGTCAATTTTCTGGCGCCATTGGTCTTGTGCTGTAAATGAGCGAGCGAGTGGACGACACTCTTCGGCATAAGCAGCTGCTTCGGAAACATCAGGCCTGTAAGGGAGAATGGTGTCCATGGAGCATGATGGCTCATGCCCGTACAGAAGGAAGAAAGGAGAAAATCCAGTGGTTGTTTATGGCGCAGAGTTGTACGCGCACGTAACAAAAAGGAGCACTTGGTCCCAATTACTGTGGTCGTCAAAGGCGTACAGGGCAAGCATATCTCCAAGGGTACGATTAAAGCGTTCTGTCATGCCATTGGTTTGACGATAGTACGCTGAGGCTTCCGATAGACAGTGTGACATGCCTTGAGCAGCTCGTCGACGGCGTTCGAGAGAAACACGCGTCCACGGTCACTCAGTAATTCACGAGGTGCACCGTGTCGCAAAATGAGATGGTGAAGAAGAAAGGACGCAACGTCTTTCACCGTGGTAGCAGGCAGCGCAGATGTTTCAGCGTAGCGGGTCAAATGATCAACGGCGACGATAATCCACCAGTTGCCTCGAAGCGTGTTGGGTAGAGAACCATAAATATCAATTCCGACGCGGTCGAATGGTCTCGCTGGGCAGGTTAAGGGTTGCAAAGGGCCAGCAGTGCTGTGGGAAGGAGTCTTGCGTCGTTGACACGTGGTGCATGACCGAACGTACTGGCGAACGTGCCGATACATGCCGTGCCAGTAGTATCTTAGATGAAGGCGAGAGGAAGTCTTGAATACTCCAGCGTGGACACACTTGGGGTCATCGTGAAAGACAGCGCAGATGTCCGAGCGTGAAAGACGAGAGATGGCAAGGAGCCACCTATGGCCGTCTGTCACGTAATTGCGGCAATACAACAAGCCTTCACGGACAGTTAAGTGTCTTGCTTAACGAGAAAGGGAGCGTGAAGTCCTTTCGGACGAACTGTGAGAGGAGACGTGGAGCAAAGAATTGATCCAGGGATCCTTGCGCTGCTCGGATGGCATGTCGGTGATGCTCAACGATGACGAATCGCAGATGGCATTTGGTAAGCAGGCAAGGTCAGGAGGCAGTGGAGAACGGGATAGTTCATCAGCGTCTGAATGTCTGCGTCCTGAGCGATAAATAACAAGGATGTCGTATTCCTGAAGGCGTAAAGCCCAACGAGTGAGGCGGCCAGTACGATCTTTTATGGACGCTAGCCAGCATAAGGCATGGTGATCTGTCACAACATCAAACTGGCGTCGGTAAAGGTAAGTGCGAAATTTTCCTATAGCCCAAGTGATAGCCAAGCACTCCATTTCCATGACGGAATAGTTGGACTCTGCCTTCGTTAGGGTACGACTGGCATAGGCGACAACGTATTCGTCGCAGCCATCCTTGCGTTGAGCGAGAATGGCACCGAGGCCGACGCCACTTGCATCCGTGTGAATTTCAGTGGGTGCATTGGGATCGAAGTGGCGGAGAACTGGCGGAGACGTGAGTAGCCAGTGCAGCGCCGTGAATGCATCATCGCAGTGGGAATTCCATCCAGAGATGTCCACGCTACGGGAGAGAAGCTCAGTCAGGGGGGCGAAATCGCGAATGAAATGCCCAAAATAGGAATAGAAGCCTACGAAGCTACGGAGCTCCTTTAGGGTAGTAGCCTTGGGGTACTCGGCAACGGCACGCAGTTTGGCAGGGTCTGGCGATATTCCTTCTTTTGAAACGACGTGGCTGAGTATAGCAAGTTTGCGGGCGCCCAAACGCCATTTCTTGAAGTTTAGTTGCAACCCGGCTGCCTTAAGGAACTGGAGAACTTGTTCCAGACGGGATAGATGAGGTTCGAAATTTGCCGAGAATACAACTATGTCGTCTAAATAACAAAGACAGATGTGCCATTTAAGTCCCCTGAGGACACTGTCCATCATCCTTTCAAAAGTCGCAGGCGCATTGCAAAAACCGAAGGGCATTACAATAAATTCATATAAGCAGTCAGGGGTCACAAACGCCGTTTTTGGACGGTCTGGTTCGGCGATTGGCACTTTCCAATATCCAGAGCGATCCAGTGAAGAGAAAAACTCCGCACCTAGAAGGCAATCAAAGGCGTCATCAATGCGTGGCAGGGGATAAACATCCTTGCGTCTGATCTTGTTTAGTCGACGATAATCCACGCAAAACCTGATGAAGCTATCCTTTTTTCGCACGAGGACCACTGGCGAAGCCCAAGTAGTGTGTGAGCTCTGAATAACACCACGTTGCAGCATCTCGTCGACGTGTTGAGTGATGCCGTCACGCTCAGCCTGCGATACGCGGTAGGGGCGCTCACGAAGTGGATTATGATGACCGATGTCGACATGGTGAGGGACAACTGACGTGCGTCCTAAGAGAGTTTGTCCGTGGTCGAAGGAGGCACGGAAACGGTCAATTAGTTGAATGAGCTGATTGCGCTGGTCTTGCGTAAGGCTGGTGTCCCCGCTGCGCAACAGAACGTCTTGGTCAGGTAGTGAGGGCGCAGTGGCAGCTGTGACAGTATCCACGGACATCAGCGTCGTATCAAAACGGGCATTGAAAGGAAAGATGTCATTATAAGTGTCAGGACTCCCAATACATTCGCCCTGCAATAAGGTAGCCGGACAAGGGAACGGATTGCACACGTACACGGCACTGGAGCAATCGGCAAGTGTTATGACGGCAAACGGGACGACAAGGTTCCGGCGACGAGCGCATTCTTGTGAAGGCATAAAGAGGGCAGTTGAATTGGAAACGGAGTTGCACAAAAGAGATACCGCGGCGACCGAAAAAGCAGAGATGACGACGTCAGCGGCATCGATCACCTTTTTGGGTGAGTGAGGGAGATCTATAAATGTGGTGCTGAATGGAAACAAAATGAGTTGAGCACAAGCGCAGTCGACAACCGCATGATTAGCGGAAAGAAAGTTCCATCCCAGGATGATTTCATGAGACGCACGCGGAAGGACGACAAATTCAACGATGTAAAGCACTCCTTGAATCACAACACGAGCAGTGCATGTGGCAGAAGATTGGACGTGCTGCGAACTCGCTGTGCGTAAAGAAATGTCAACGAGTGGACTCGTCACTTTGTTCAGTTTGCGGCATAACACTTCACTGATTATACAAATAGCGGCACCTGTGTCGACAAGAGCAGTTGTGGCGAAACCATTCACAAACACGGTAATCTCGTTAGGGGGCGAAAGATGAAGCCTTGTAAATTTCGTCGGTGGTGCAGCTCTTGCCTCAGGAAGAGCGACTGTTAGTTTTCGTCCAGGGCGTGGTTGGAACGGCGAAACATGGGGGAAGGAATCCGACGACGGGGTGAAGGAAATCGACGTCGGCTGAGGTCTGGTCGACGTGAGCGGGGGTCATGTGCATCAGGTGTCGCATGCGATTCTGTTTGCCGAGGTATGTGGCCGGAATGCTGAGCATCATTAAAATAGAATCCACGGTGACGACAGTAGCGCGCGACATGTCCAGGAATACCGCAGTTGTAGCAGACGGGCCAGTTATCCGGAGTACGCCAAGAGTTTACAGGTGCTTGAGGTGGTGGAAAGGGCCGATTTACCGGATAAACCAAAACTGGTGACCTGTTATAGTTGGTGGCTGCACTGTATGAAGGGCGCGGCGGTTTGACAGGAGGTCGGCGGACGGCTTCTCAATAAGTCAGCGGTGCAGCAACTGATATCGGGGACGCGGGCGAAGGGAGAGCCTCGGCAACTTCCGTCTGAATAGCACAGCGCAGTGGTCCAGTGCTGGGGCGGCGGGGGGGGGGGGGGGGTGTCTCGTTGATGGTGGTGACAAGAGAGAGCTGTTGAGAAACTTCCTCCCGAATGTACTGTTGAATTTGAGGCATTAACACGTTGTAGTCGCGGCCACTGCTTTTGCCCTCCAAAGGAAATACCCGCTGTTTGTGCATTAGCGCGATGCGTAGAAATTTGCTGCTTGCGCAGCTCATCGAAACTTTGACATAGCTGAATCATGGCCGTGACGGTATGTGGGTCATTGGCCACAAGCATATGAAAAACGTCGTCATCAATGTCTTTCAATATATTCTTTATTCTGTCAGCCTCCGTCATCCTTGCATCAACTCGCACAGAGGCTGATGGCATCCCCTATGTAGCTTGTGATGCTCTCACCATTTCGCTGAATTCGTCCCCGCAGGCCCAGTTCAGCGCGAAGCTTGCGCATGGCTCAACGACCGAAAAACGAGGTCATGGTTTCTTTGAAAACCGACCAGGTGGGGATGTCGGCTTGGTGGTTGATGAACCATAGGTTGGCCAATCCGTCAGGTAGAAGATGACGTGAGTCAGCTTCACGGGGTCGTCCCACTTGTTAATCGCGCTGGCACGCTCGTACTCGGCCAGCCAGCCCTCGACATCATGATCTTCAGTGCCGTTGTATACTGGTGGGTCACGCAGACGAAGTAAACCAGAGCACATGACAGGCGGCAGCGTGGAAGAGCCTTGTGGGGGATCGACGCGCTCGGTCATCGCGGAATGAGATGTTAGCTTACAGCTGCGGAGCTCCAGGACGTTACCCAGCACGTTTCCATCAAATGCAATGACCGAGGTTACGTAAAAACACAAGTTATTATTCGAGAAGCGTTAGCCGCAACAAGCTGGTACAGGCAGAAACGTTGGCGCCGTTATGCTCCGGTACTATATATATATATATATATATATATATATATATATATATATATATATATATATATATATATATATATATATATATATATATATATATATATATATATATATATATATATATTATAGCTATGAGATATGGCACAACGGGAGCGTTGTCAACAAGGATAAATATATTTATTTTCAAACAATTTCGGGAGGGGTCCTTCGTTCGTCAGGGGATGAGTTCCCCTAACGAAGGGAGGACCCCTCCCGAAACTGTTGGAAAATAAATATATTTATCCTTGTTGACAACGAATATATATATATATATATATATATATATATATGTGTGTGTGTGTGTGTGTGTGTGTGTGTGTGTGTGTGTGTGTGTGTGTGTGTGTGTGTGTGTGTGTGTGTGTGTGTGTGTGTGTGTGTGTGTGTGTGTGTGTGTGTGTGTGTGTGAGAGAGAGAGTGAATGAGTGTGTGAGTGAGTGAGTGAGTAAATGAGTGATGACCATCTGCTCAAATGGCAGACACAATCATTTCATTGCAGGAAGTAGTCGACAAGATCCGACAAAGTATTTTCGTTCTTTTCAGCGCTGTGCACGGCTTCGTTACGGAATACCAACTAGTTCTTAGCCCGCAACAATTCCCTGCTATTCATAGTTACTAAACTTAATAATAATAACCGTATTATTATTAATATTATTAGGAATATTGTTATTATCATCATCATCCATGAGTTCACCATTCCTCAGGCATTCGAAGCTCGAAAAGAAAAGAGGGGGCGGGGCAAACTGGCCGAATGACTGTTTTCGATTGCATGGTGGACGGCTCTCTTGGCGCACATAGGCAATAGCCAGCCATGAAAGCGAGGCCCTTTCAGCATCACCAAAATCGACTCATGTGATATAGCTAGGAACGGCAACATAGGAGAGAAAAAAAAAGCGTCATCGAAAAGGCGGAACAACGTACTGAAAGGGTGACATCGGGAAAGTATAGCAAAGGCGCTGCTCTCTGATTGTAATCATCGAGGCAAGTTTACTAGCATCGGTAACTCGACGACTCACTCCGTGCGTCGTGAAAAAAAAATTATGTGCTCGATTTTCGAAGCCGAACAGGCGGGCTTAACAGAGGAGGATGAAGCTCCGAGGCGCTCGCGAAACCGATAGCTTCGTCCATCTCAGGCTCCGGGCATGGCCCGTGACTATGGTGTGCGGGGGAGATCTAGTGAGGTGAAGTGTAAAGCCATGGCTTGGCGTGTATAGGTGGAAAGTAAAGGAAAATAAAAGCATTAGCGCCGGGCTCATTAACTCCGTCGGGTCGATGGCGAAAATCGCTTCTCCCGCATCTTCCATGGATGAATCGGTGTTCCCCCGTCTGTTGGAAGACGGCTATGGTCATTTAACTCTTCCCCTTTCTCCCTCTTCTCCTGTCTGAAAGAATGGGCTTGAAAGCACTAGATGAAATAAAAATGCCTTTTGTCCCCGGAGAAATATAACAGTGTATCGATAAATTAGGCGTATCAAAGGCGGGCATGCTAACTACGGTCAGGGTGCCTTCGGCGATATTGGACTTTGTTCTGTTAACGTTCATCACTGGGCTCACGTCAGACTTGTTTTTTTTCGTGTTGTTCTTCTGAATGTAATAGCGTTGTCTAAAAAAAATCGCTCCGTCTTGTTCGCCCGTTCTCGTTATGGTATGGAAGTTACTGTTTCGTGCACCTCCAAAGTGTACTTTTAGGATACTTAGGATCTTTTTTAAATTTTTAAAGATTGCGTCTTAGAATTTCAGGGCAAGCCTGATGTGAAAAACCGCAGGTCGCGGTATCGATCCTCGGCTGCGGCAGCCGCATTTTTAATGAAGACTCAAACGCTTGAGGCCACTGTGCAAGTTTAGGAACCCCACGCGGTGGAAATTTCCGGAGCCCTCATCTACGGCATCTTTCATAACCATATGGTGATTTGTGGAAATTACAGCCCAACAAGTATTATTTTATTGCTCGCGAAAAATTTGTCACCAAGAAATTTGCGGTGAGGCTGAATTGTTATTTTGTGCTCATTTCAGTTTGACAAACGAAATAGAGTCGTAGAGAAAATTCGTCAGCACTTGTGCTGTGTCTGGCAAACTCACGTTTTGTTGTTATTGTTGCAATTAACAACAAACGGATGTGTCGCTACCTTTTTTCTATCAACGTCTAACTCTTTCTATTTCCTTATTGGTAAATAGTAGTATTGTTAACAAAATACATCCGTTTGTTATTTTCAGGCTGCTTCTTGATCACTGAACGAAAAATTTATCATGCCAGACATAAGGAGTACAGCCGTCGTGACACGTAACCACCATAACTCCTTTTATATAATTGTGAATTGATGAAACACGCATACTAAATGTCCGGGAAAAGTGATTCAAGGCCGGCCTCAGCCATGGCCTGGGCACCTAAAAAAATATTTTCTCGTCGAAAATAACCCTTAGTGACTTTGAGGAATACAGTAAGTAAACTAAAGTATTTGCCGCATACGAATAGCTTTGAGCCTTCCTAGAAACTTATCTTAAGGCGATTTTATGCACGTTCATGTATTGAAGAACAGAAAATGGTGATACAGCGTTCGAGGATCAAGTCACAGTTTGTGTCATATGTCCACAAACTTTCTCACAATTTCAGGAATGCCATCGTTGAGACGAAAGGCCTACGAAAATCTGGAGGCTGTGCCCGCGCATCTGCAAGGGGAAATAGCGGGGCTGCGAAAAGGGGTGTCGAGAGATCGTTTCCGAAATATTCCACGGGGTGTTTGCCCACTCATAACCCCTGTTCTGAGGCAAGGTGTTCATAGTACAACCAGGCATATATGTAAGTGTCCGGTTAGGAGGGCGTGTTCAAGAGTTTAGAAAACGAGGGTGCGCCTTGCGGCACGTGCTACGAGGTCGTCTGCGTGCCATGGTTCTCTAAGACCAAGAATATTGTTAGAAACACATGAAAGACAGCTCGTGTTGTACTGGAAGTATCTTGCACTTAAATGAACGAGCACCGCTGTGGAAGTGCACCGTCGATTTCTCTGTTTCGCGGCAAACGTATTTTAAAGCCCGTTTTATGGTTTCTCTGCTGCGTTGATGCAAGTTTTTAATAGTCGAGCACTGTGGAAATATGGGATCGGTGGTACATATTGATGACGAGAAAAATAGTGCCGAATGAACGGAGACAAATCAAGACGACACGCAACCCAACCGCTAACTCCCAGCAATGCTTTGTTACTTCTCTCAACTAGCCCTACCGCGTAATCTAGTGGCTAATGTACTCGGCTGCTGACCTGCACATCACGTGATCAAATCCCGGCTGCGGCGGCTGCATTTTCGATGGAGGAGAAAATGCCGTAAGCCCGTTTGCTCAGATTTGGTAGCACGTTAAAGAATCCCAGGTGGTTGAAATTTCCGGAGCCCTCCACTACGGCGTCTCTCATAATCATATGGTGGTTTTGGAACGTTAAAGCACACGTATCGATCAATTACCTGTCTCGACTACTCGTATCGCTCAAATACATGACAAGCTTACTAGAGGGATTGCTGAGGCGGAGGTGATCTCATGCCTGGGTTCCGTGTACGCCCGCACACTGTCCCTCAACCTGAGTGAAAATGAACTCTCGTTTCTAAGCAATTAGTTTTAGGCGCATCATACTGTCAATTGGTTTGTCTTGAGTGATTCAACCAGTCGAGTGCGGCAATAAAACGTCGTGTTGGAAGTTTCCAGCTGCTTTCGTTTTATTCAAGTTTGGAGCTGCTTGTCGTTCTTGACAAGACTTTGTAATTTGTTGCTTTTGCTGAAACAAGGCACACAAAATGCTCAAATACACATTTCACTTTCGTGTTGTACCGATTCCCAGAAAGGGGGATCAACCACGTTCGCTGAAAACAGCTTTTTCTCTAACGACTCTGGTGGCAACTACGCCGGCACATGAAGCTTCAAAGAACGACACCCACGAAGGTTGGTGGCGTCGTGCCGACGGACACTACCAAACTGTTTGACGGCGCACGTCTCTCAATGTGCACGCCGAGATCTGACGCGCTTTGCTTACGTGAAGTGTAGCGAAGAAAGCAACAAAGCTCGAAAAAGGTATGTTCGTGCGAAGTTATTCATAATTTTAACATCATTCGCACTTTCCTCGGCTGCGAAGAAGACGTCGAAACTATGCAAAGTTCACTAAGCTGTGACGCTCGAGCCTTAGGGCTCCTTCAAAGCAACATGAAGACAGCAAGATCAGTGACGCGACTTGCCTTGAAAAGGTTTGGTTGTGTAAGGTTTGCACATTTTTTTTCACGACACCAAAACTTTCACAAAAAACGAAAATCACTTCTCTGGCGATTTAGTTATCGACGGGTCATTGCACTATCTGTCGCTTGCGTGATCGTTTGCCCGGGCATCTCCTTTGAATCGGCGTAACTGGACAGCTTTTGCGTCAATGTGCTTACTTAGCTGGGCTTGGAGTCTTGTTGCGACTCCAGCGCGAAGCTGCGGGCGCAATCTCTGAACAAGACGGCGAACACAGGAGCTAGCCGTCACTTTCGGTGCGAACGAGCGACCACTGATGCAACGTGGTCATGCATACAGGCAAGTCTTCGTCAACCACTACCTCACGAACAAAAAATCGCTTACACACTTAGACGTAAGTCTGGCGGTATGTGGGCGGTCATCGAAATCGGGAGAATATAGGAGTCGTAGCGAAGCATTGCCATTCATTCTCGAGTGAATTGCTCTAAACTGAGAAGACATATATACTCAAGATTAGCTTCACAGCTCTCCTCCCGATAAGATAGTGCGAGAATAACTGTTTTAAAAACTGCGTGATGGGGTGCCCTACAACGATATCTAGCCGTAAGTCCTGATACCTTTCATTTCAATGTAGAAGCTACATTGTAACATCCGATGAAATATTTCAGCTTCTCGCCGTATAAAACACGTCTTGATCACCATTGGTTAATAATCTATAATGAAAAAAATGCACGAATAGGTCTGCTCTTGGGTAATTTCATCCTTAATAAAGCTCAAACGGGCCACGGATGCAAAAATAGAGATAATCTTGAGACTTCGATGAGGAAGAAACCGTCGGCAGTGCTATACGGTATTCATTAAAAACGAAAGAAACTAAGTGCTTGCGCATGTCTTTGTTCGGAAGGCGTTCAACGTCTACTGGCCACGTGTGACCCGCCGGAGTTGCAACGGCAAGGGGCACGCACTTGAATCCATCACTTCGTATACACCAGACATAATATATACTACCTGGGAAGGTTGTTCTGAAAAGGGTAGCAGGGATCGACGTGTCTTCAGTGTGTATCAGGCTCCCTGTGTTTTGAGAAAGGAAAAGCTTAAGATACTTTTATACCGTGTGCCTCCTCTTCTCTTTCATCGCCACGTCATAGACAAAAAACCATTGTGTAATATGACTCCGTTCCCGAGAGATCAAAGGCTCGATCGGCTCGTTGCTGGTAATCCTAGACGTCTAAGGTAATGAGAGAGACAAAAACGGCAATGCACGCGCCTTTATTCTCCGCTCTGTGTCGCTTTGTGAGGACACGACACTGCCGGTAGCTTGCCCTCATTGTCATAGCTATATACTCTGAACAAGGAGATATTGCAACACCGATCAATTGACCTCGCCGTTGGAAGAAAGGACGCTGTTGCCGCTATTTCTTCTCTGGGCAGGAAAGCGAGTACTCCTTTGTGCGTCGAGCCCAGGTGGACGTGCTACGGTCCACTCAGCGTACGAGCTCATAGTGCATGTCGAGGCTTGGACGCGGCTGAACTGACGCGGCTCGCTCATGCATACCACCAACAAGAGCACACAATTCCAATTAATATGTGAAAGACAGACGCTGCAAGACAACACCGTCACCTGGCCAATGCCACCTAGACGTTTATCAGGCTTGCTCACTGCCGCCGTCACGCCACTCATTTTGCCCGAGCGAGCGCGCGTATTGGAGTCCGTGAATTCATTGCCACAATAGCCTCCCATTAAAAGATAAAGTGTTCCTGGCACGTTTTACATGCTTACGAGCTTTATCTGCCTTTTCGGTCAAAGGAGGCACTGGTTTAGGTAAAGTATTGTGCTTTAAAGCAATTAGAGACTCACCTGTGAGCCATTTCTTCCACGGAAAAGCCAAAAATAGACGCTATCGAACGTGTGGTTGATCTATAGGATCAAAATTTGATGTACCAATGAATTTACAAAACAAATACGGTAAAAGTTTCATTCATTCTTTATTTACTTACACACGCACGCACACACTTTCTAGAGCACGTAGAGAAACTGTTCCTAACTCATTCGCAAAGTTTCTGCGCTTTTATTTGTACACTTTCCAACACCTGTTTTCATAGACATGTAGTTATTGAGGAGAGTTTGTGCTGCTGCCACAAGTATGGTATTTAGTACAATATCGGGGCGATGACGATGGTGAAGGAAAACAAAATATATCGTTTCACGGAAATGTCTTGTAACTGACATAAGAAGCGGCGTTTCATCCTTTGCTGAGGCCCCTCTCACAGTGGTGCGTAGTTGGTCATTTAACTTAGGTCCTGGGAAAACTGTTAGTACTGGATCTATATTAAATCGTGTAGCCCCCGTAGGCGCTTCTACTGCACTGCCGGTTCTTGGATGAGTATATTTTTGGTAGTGGTACTTAATTATTCTAGTTTGAAGAAGAGCTATAGCACACCTGAAAACCAGTCAAGAAAGCGCTTTACCGTAAGTGTCTACACGCACCTGAATTTCAAGGAGACACATCCGACAAAGTTGCTGACCGCAATAATACTGCAAAACTGTGATATCAACACTGCAAGAAAATACTATGCACAAAACCAATGCACTAAGTAATGCAACAGCATTCATTCCATTTTTATCAACCAAGTGAACAGAGTTACCACAAGTCCGCAGTGCTAATCGCCAGTTGCAATATGTTTACTGGTCCTGAAGGAAAAACGCTCCTTTAGAAATGATCTGCTACGCTCATTTACTAACCTAATGCCAGGGCCTACGCCAACAAGTCCGAAGCACACATGACACCTTTATTTATTTATTTATTTATTTATTTATTTATTTATTTATTTATTTATTTATTCACACTACCTTACAGGCTCCTAAATGGAGCATTGTGTAAGGGGGGCGATACATGGTAAAACATGACTTGAGACAAATATAAAAAGATGAAATCAAGATGGTACAATATGGAAAGTGCACTGTGATCTAAACGACTGCCAGAAAAGCAATAGTAACACCCCAGTAGAATAACTAAACAAAGAAAGAGCGTGCACGAAACACGAACCTAATTAACATGAACAGTTAGTGATTGTAAAATAAGAAAATTTTGGCAGCGTTTACAATACTACAATGCAACATGACACAACGTTAGACAATTTGAAACATAAGATAACACACCTAGAGAGAATGAACAAGAAATAACTACGCAAGCATGAAATGTTCGAGTAGGCGGTAGTGAAAGGCTTTGCGATTTGTGATCGAAGTGATATCACCAGGGCGATCATTCCAAAGCTGGATGGCGTGTGGCAGCGCAGAACAATTAAACGCATTTGTGTTGCCGAATATGCGCTCGAAACTGCCACGATTATGGAGCCGCCTAGACATGCGCAGTGGGGTTTTCAAAGGGAGAGAATGAGGCCTGGTGTTTTGAAGGTATCCATGAAGCAGACATAAAAGGGAAACACACCGGCGAACCTGAGGAGGGTGCAGCGAAAGTTCGAGTTTTATTTTAGTGATACTGGATTTTCGTTCGTAATTTCCGGTAATAAAACGAGCAGCACGGTTTTGAACAAGCTCTAAGTTAGCAATTAAGTAGTCTTGATAAGGGGACCAAATAGATGAGGCGAATTCTAACTGCGGGTGAATGAAGGTAAGGTACGCTAACTTGCGAATGTTAGGTGGCGATTTACGGAGGTTACGACGAGTGTATCCAAGCGTTTGAGATCGTTTAGCACAGAGAGCGGTAATGTGAGGGCGCCATTAAATATTGTGAGTTAAGCTTATTCCTAGATACTTGAATGACTGAACACGAGATATGACAGAGTTGTTAATGACGTAGGAAAAATCGGAGTTCGATTGTTTGCGGGTCAAAGAAATGAGTTCACATTTTCCGGAGTTCAATACCATGAGCCATTTTTGACACCACATATTTATAAGGTTAATTTCACTTTGCAGGATGTGGTGATCCTCGGGAGATGTTATTTTTCTATAAATGATACAGTCATCGGCGAACAACCTAATACTTGAGGAAATATTGTTGGGCAGGTCATTAATGTAAATAAGGAAGAGTAAAGGGCCTAGAACGCTACCTTGAGGGACTCCGGAAGTTACATCAGCTGAGGAAGAAACACAGTTATTAAGTACGGTGAATTCTGGGCGAGTTGATAAATTATTTCTAATCCAAGATAAGCTAGCAGAGTCCAGTCCAAGGGAATTTAATTTGGAAAACAAACGGCAATGGGCGACCTGGTCAAAAGCTTTGGAAAAGTCAAGAAAAATGCTATCGGTTTGTAGATTGTTGTCCTTGTTAAAGTGCAAGTCAGTAGTAAGTTCAAACAATTGCGTATCACATGACATATTTTTACGAAATCCATGTTAATTTATGAAAAAGAAATTATTAGTCTCCAAGTGGCGGTAGATGTGCGATGCAATTATGTGCTCCAGCATTTTACAGGAAATGCAAGTTAGAGAGATGGAGCGGTAGTTGTCTGGTTGATTTTTCTTTCCAGATTTGAATACCGGAATAACCCTGGCAATCTTCCAGTCTTTAGGTAATTGTCCAGTCGACAGTGATTGATTAAATATTCTGCATAGTATTTGGCTAGAAAGCGGTAGGGTATTTTTCAATATCTTAGCGTTTGAATTATATACACCCGCCGATGTTGATAGTTTAAGGTTATTTATGAGACACCCAACTCCATCCTCAGTGACCGTTATTGGTGTCATGTAAGGGTAGCCTAAATCGGGAACATAAGGCAGATTTAGGTGATCTTTTTTAGTAAATATTGACGATAAAAATTCGTTGAACTCGTGCGAGCATTGCTCATCTGTTAGTGGTGTGTTGTCGTCATTGAAGAGACAGATTTGTCGCGATTCATTTCCAGGAGATATGGTTTGCCAGAACTTCCGTGGGTTTGACTGCAGGAGGGAGGGTAGGTCATGTGAGTAGTACGTGTTTTGGCGGAACTTATAGCCGATGAATATTCTTTCAGGCATGTATTGTACCTTTCCCAGGAAGGTGCGCTGGATGAATGTTTGGCTGCAGTGTAGAACCGCTTCTTTTTATTTCGCAGTTTGCGCAGTGATGAACTGAACCAGAGATTTTTGTTATCGTGAGCAATAGAGATGAGAGGCACATACATACCTGTCCACAAACTCTGACATTTTGTTCTTAAATACAAGCCAATTTTCAGCCACAGACTGAAGAGAGAAATATTGTATAAAAGACTGATGAAAGATGGCCGCTAATTCATTGTTCATGCCTATGTAGTCCGCTCTCTTGTAGTTACGAATGAACTTCGTAGCCATGGAACCTATGTTTTGTAACGATTTGTGGATGGTGAGTTGCAGGAGATTGTGGTCACTAAAACCATCACAGTATTGGATTGTGCCTATTGTATCAGGGGTGGTGGTTAGCACCAAATCTAGAATATTAGTACCACGTGTGGGTCTATTTACCACTTATGAAAAGTGGAAATCCAACCAAAGGTTAATGAAATCAGTTGAGGTTTGGCAGGGTGATGATTAAGTGGGCCAGTCGATATTGGGTAAGTTAAGGTCACCACAAAGGTACACGTGATCCGTAGGACATCCCTTGATTGCGGCCGAGATGCTCTTTCGCAAATCATCTTGGAATAGCGGACCAGCATCGGGTGGACGATAGCAAACGCCTATTAGTATGTTCTTGGTGTAAGCCCTACATGCTGCCCATACTATTTCAAGATCAGAGAACGTATCAATTACGAATGATGCAATGTCGTTCTTAATGGCCAGCAGTACCCCTCCACCTCTCCTTTGTGTACGGTCATGCATATAATTGGTGTAGTTCTTATCAAACAGCAATTCCTTGTTCCTGATATTAAGGCACAACCAAGTCTCTGTAAGTGCTATGACCTTTGGACAGCTGTCATCAAGGAAGAATGAAACTAGGTCGCATTTTGGTAGAAGACTTCTGATGTCCGTGAATAAAACTGGTAGCAGAAAAGTGGAGGTGGGTTTCGATGGTTTACTGCGACCACACTTTTTCCTCTTTCTCTCTAGCTATTGTGAAGATAAAACAACAGAGTTTGTGGAGAAGTCAAAAACGTATGTTTCTCTATCTATTCGGAGCTTATCAACCGATAATCTATTAGGTTTAGCCTTTTCCCTGGCATATTCCAGCAATTTCCTTCTTTCTTGACGTGTTAAGGGTGAAAAGTCTTCGCTTATTCAAAATTTTGACCCTTTTAGTTTGCGGGCGGAAGCCAGAATATTTTGCTTGTCCTTGAAGGTGGTCATTTTTGCTATTATAGGCCGACATTTGTTTGAAGCAATGCGACCTAATCTATGTACCCTATCAAATTTTGAACCAGTCATTGTGATTTCAAGATTTTTGAAACAGAAAGATATGATCTTTAGTTCAGTCGCCGTCCAATCTTCCTTCTCGTCATCTTCAATGCCAAAAAAAGTATATTGGAACGTTGCATTCTATTTTCGGTATCATCGCACCGCGCCGTTTTGCTTTTTAGTTGATTGACGGTGTCAGAAACATTTGAAGCGTTTGTTTCACTAGGGAGCGACCGGAGAGTAGGCCGCTTCCAGTGTCCAGACCCTTTCATTTAAACTCTTGATTTCAAGGTCAGTCGCAATCTGTTTTTCCTTTACGACCTGAAGTTCCCACAGTATAGCGCTCTGACCTTCCTCGATTCTGCGAACTGTTTCCAGAACCGAAGCCATGGAGCGCGACAGATCGGCAATAGCGGGACCTGGGTTCTGCTCTACGTCTCCAGCGACTAAAAGTAGCAGATCAACTATATTAGAATACGTTAAGGCAGGAAGGAACAACAATTTCTTAGTGACGTCAAAAACATGAGGTGGGCGCGACACTGCAATGAACCAACGGTCAGAGGTCCTAACGCTATAGGCATGATTCAAATAACCAACCTGCGTTAGCAGTACCGGTAAGTGAACTATCGTGGCAGCGGTGCCGTGCCCAACTGCGAGAGTCAGAGGTAGGTGGTTATATCCCACGTCGTTATCTTCGATGATGGACGTTGTCGACCCACGTGACCAAGCCTGATCACAAAGACCAGCAGCGCCAAGCGAGATAATGCCCACCGAGGCAGACAGTGTCGACCCGTACAGCTGAGTGCAGGAATGGCGCGCGGAAAGCCATGATCCAGATCTGAGAAGGAATGCAACCTGCGTTAGCAGTAGCGGTAAGGGAATCATCGTGGCAGCGGTGTCGTGCCCCTCCCGCTGCCAGGAGCAAGAACGGAACATGGTGGCGATGGGGAACGACTTAAAAATATGTAGTACGGACACACGTGCCTTTGGATCACGAAGAAAATGGATGTCGACGTCAGCTTGACGAACGACACGCTCCCATTTTGTTCTTCAGTTGTCCTTAGGAAACAAGAACAGTCGCAGCATTGGTCCCTTTGCCACGACGATTCACCACGCAGCATCGCGCAACCGTTCCGATTTCCAGCCGTACAGATTGCGAATATCCAGTGCGCAAAATGCATCACATATCCACGCTGCAGTTTACGGACACAGAAAAAAGATGGTCTTTTCAAGCCGCTAACAAGAACACTAGCACGACACAAAAACATTCGTCGGGCTTGGCAATCCTTGTCTGTCGAGCGATGAGAGCAAGCGTATACGCACGCCTGTGCAGCGAAACACACTGGTCAAAATGGAGTGACGTCAAAGTCCGTGGCTGACAGAGTGAGCAGGTCTGAAGTTATCTAGGTGTCATTGACCTGGCACGTAGTCTGTGTCTGCTTGAGTGGAACACCCCAAGCAGAAGGCATACAAGACTCAAACAAATAGACCCTCAACTGAAACTTTGCCCTCCATTCGGACTTTGTCAACGTGAAGCTTCACTCCTTTGTTGGCCTTCACAAAAGCGTTTACAACCCTCATTAAATCGACCGACAGTGCTGAATACGACGTCTGAGGCACCAAAGAACACATCGACCATTTTCTATGCCGTTTTCTTCGATTTGCCTCTGAGAGACAAAAATGTTCTGACGCGTTGCGACAATTATACGACCGACCCCTCTCCGTGCAGAAGCTGTGGAGCACCGTCCTGGTATTTTATCGGCTGAAAAGGCAGTCAGAGCCCACAAGCACTTTCTGAGGATTACGGGCGTATTCGCTCTGAGATCGACCTATAGGGGGCGACAGCGTCGTGGGTCTAGTGTGGATACGATTCCGAGTGGTTGGGTTGAGATGCACGCCGTGAGTGTCGCGTTGCGATTGATTTCGCGAAATATCACTGCCAAAAAACTACCGATAAGGCTGGTTCGATATTTTTCCATGCCTCAGAGCTCCACGTATTGCACGGAATCGGGCATAAGCTTCCACTGCTACCCTGAGGAGTCAGTGCTGCGCAAGAAGTGGCTCGCAAGGCTTAAAAACGACAAGCAGACATCGAAGTTCGCCATGGTCTGCAGCAAACACTTCGCTGACGACGCTTTCATAACAGTGAGAAAAGACGGACAAGGTGAGTCTGTACACGTCCCTGGTTCTGTTCTTTTTGGTGCGCCCAACGTTAGTGGTGACCATCGCTCGTGTGAAGCTATAGCGCTAGTATGCTGCGCACTAGTCGCCTTCGTAGTTACCGTAGCTACCAACGTGTTTCGCTAATTCCTACAAATGTTTGGCTCTAGCGGTGTACCAAAAGTTAATGTTCAATCCACAGCGTCGGGTTCAACCACTTAGTACATCGAGCATACCTACCCGTGTTTTGATATTGCGTTTTCATATCTGCATAGTTAACATGCAATTCGCCAGTTCTAGTGTTGGCGTAGAGTTTCTACCTGTCCGGGTTGTTTCGGTAGATTGTTGCTTGTACGAGAGGTTCACTGTAGCCGATTCCATGCAGTAGTTTCATCTAAATGCGTGTCACACCTTTGCAATTTAACAATATCGTGCGAGCGCTGATCGCAGGGTATGGTAGCTTCTAATATTCTCGTAATGTATTGAGATCTGTCGGCGAAACACCCGTCAATATCACATCGGACAGCGCTGTCGTATGAAACAGCGTATCGGGTGGCTGTACCTCGGCAAACTGTAATGCAGTGCTTGCATTTTCGGGACGCCCTGAAAACATAAGAATCCTCTATTGAGTGCCCAAAGTAATACATTTATCACTCGTGCACACTACTTGGCCCACATCCCCCATTAAATTTAACTTTACACCGAATGACAAATTTGTGAATAGGAAGAGGCACCGGGAACTGGTATTATCTTGTAATATTGTAAATGCGTCACTCTGACTAATATTGAACAACTGTAAACAGTATTAGTTATAAAAACGCGATGTTAGCTTTTAAATTCATTCATATACAGCAGTAGTAAAACTGGGTGCGGTTCAGTTGTCATGCTGAGGCTGCAAAGCGAACGTATCGAAAACGTACGCGTACCGCCTTCTTTTATTGTGCTAAACATTTGCGATCAGAACACGTGTTTGGAGACAATCTCGGCGTCGTGATAAGTCGCGGTAAAACGTAAGATAGATATGAGCTGCACAAATGAATATTTCGAACGCCAAGTACGTGCTACTTTGATAACGGTAGGGTTTGCGGCAATATTCACGGAGGCACGAAATTTGACGTTCGCTGGGCACCACTCACGTGCTCTAGTTAACACTCATGTTTTATCACGTTCATCTTATCCGGCGGGACATGTGCAGCTAAATTCGTCGATTGTTTCATCACCTTGAAGCTTTAGCTCCACTTTATGTGGGTCGTTGTGAAGACCCGATGACTGCAGCACGTACGTAATGATGTGTATGGGTCCAACGGGTCGGAATGAGGCTGCCACTTCGCTGCACTCTGTTAGATTGCCGGCTTCTAATGCCAAGTTGCCTTCCATGAGAGATTTTGACCCTTCTCTAATATGCTTCAAAATTGTGCTCATGCGCAAGGAAACTGTGAAGTGTCAAAAAATTACATTAGCTGACTACACTTAGAAAGCGATTACCTCCGTCGAAATAACAATAATAATAACAAAGCAGCGCCTTAATTATCGTCCAACGATCCCTCATTGTTTGAATTTTGTTCTGAATTTTTGTGAACGACTGGTGAGAAAACATTTACTTACCCTCAAACAAACCATCCTCTTCGCTTTCCATGGTGCTCTGTGGAGCGGACGAGCAAACGCATTGTGCACCAGCAGACGATGCGAGCTTGCCTCCACAATAGGGCTTGGTTCGCCGTTTCGCCGCTAGGCGCCGACTGTGCTCGCGCTCGGGGCAAATGTATGTGACCGCCTCTGACTTTCGCACAACACCACCGCCACTGCATACATGTCAGCCCGTGTATACCGCCAATTTTCTTCTTTCTTTTCCGTTTCTTTTTTTTCTCTCTCTCATTGTTATACTCCCTTTCCCATTCCTACAGTGAAGGTTAGCAAAAGGCATGTGCCTGCTTAACCTCCCTGCCTTCTCTCTTGTTGTTCTTCCTTCTCTCCTTTCTCTCCACCTTATACCCAAAACTAGATTGAAAACAGGTAACAGATTGGCACAATTTACAAACCAATTCTTTTCCTCGCCTTGTTCTGCTACACAAAATGTTTACAGAATTTTACCTAGACTCGATGTTTAATGCCTGTAAAGTAGAAGCGGCCTTCCTAATCCACCTACTGTGGGGGTGTTCTAAGCAGCGGACTCCCCATAACCTCTCTGGAAGTGACAGCGTGCAACGCTGCTCAGCTCCAATTCGCCAGATCAAACCTGGGCTATCCAGCAGGCCAGGGGGGCTACTGGGAGACAATGCCTTCCATCCTCCATCTAAGTGGTCTGGCCTGAACCGGGAACTAGCCAGATCTCAAAGTGAAGATTTTTTTGTTCATTAGCGTGAGCAGTCATTCATAAACGCTAACGTTCGCGACACCCTGTTTTGCAATGACCATTTCGAGGCAGCCCTTACACAGTGGCACTAAGTTCAACATGGTGACATGTATACCCTTACCTTTCCCTGTATAATTATGCCATATATATTTGCTATCTTTTGTATGTTTCTACGATTTATATAAGTATTTCTTCATTCTTGATTATTATAACTTCCCTCCGGTGGGGTTCTCCAATTCGTCGTAATTTTTTGTATAACCTCACCAAAGAGACCTGGCCACACATTTGTAAACTTTTTTGTGTGTGTTTATGTGTGCGTCTTTACTTAAGCTCGTCTTAGTCACAGTCATTTTTTAATACTTCCCTCTCTTCTTTTCTTTTCCTCTCCTCCTATTTATCTTTCCTCCTTCTCTTCACTCCTCCCGAAAGAGTAAGCAGGCGCTGTGCCCCTCCAGGTGGCAGTTCACAACTTGCTCCCTCGTCCTTTTCTGCGTGTCCTTGTGTATCCATGTATGCAAATCAAATAAATAAATCATAATAATACACACGCTAACTAAAATGTCGATCACGTGACTGCGCGCATTACTATACACACTGCGGTAGCAAGAACATCATTCAGAAAGCTACTACAGGGAGCAGAAGCCATTACTTATGCAGTCGCATTCGGCTGAGAGTGCACACGCCACCTTATATTAGTCGAACAGTGCGAAGGGCCACTGAATGTCCCATGAGCAGTATCTTTATCTCTCTCTTCGCACGCGGAAATATTTTTGGTCATCAGGATAACTAAGGAATAGAAGCCCCACGTAAAGGTGGGCACTTGAGGGCGCCATATTTTATTAGGATAACGTCAAATTCATGTCTGACTGAAGGCTTTTCCGTGGTTGCAATGGCACTTACGCTACGGTGCGAGGCAATTATGCCATCGTACATTCTTATGTTTGCTTTCTGTGCTAACGGTCTGCTCATGATTAGGCAACGTATTTCCGGCCACTGTTACTGATAGCGTCGTCCTCGGAGTAGAGATGAGTCCAGTCTGGCTACTTCAGCGCGCCAGAGCTGATGGCTGTGAAAACCAGTCACGGTGAAGCTTTTTGCGGCAGTCAACCTCGCCTGCCAATGACTGCCTTTTTTTTTATTCGTTCGGGCGTTCGCTTGTTTGTTTGTTTGTTTGTTTGTTTGTTTGTTTGTTATTGAAATACCATTTTGGGCAATCTTAAAGTCAGAATGAGAACTGCCGCTGATCCACGCTCGCAGTTCAGGAACTGAAACTACTTGTTTCCCATTTACCTTGTTTCAGGCACACAACAAATATGCAGAAATAATGCCCCAATTATCCTAACGAGACTCGCTTGCTCGATTCCATGCCAAACGGTCCTGCCTCCGTGATCTCCGACGTCAGCGCGGCTCTGGCCGACTGGTTCGCCCTCAGCCATCTCCTGACGCCGTGAAGCTCTCGCTGAGTGGTACCCCGTCCTCCGACAATTTCGACCGTGTCCCCATTGTTCATTCTCTTATCTTTAATTCTCACTCTACCCGTTAATCCCTCTTTATCCCCTTCCCTAGTAAGCCACTGCTGAGGTGTCACACTTAGATGCAGATCATTAGGGGGCTCACTTTCTCTGTTAATTTCACTCGTTCATGAATCACTTTCTGCCATAATCTCAATGAAAACTATATCTTCTACCTCTACGTAGAAAAATTTCAGGCCCACAAAGCAATAACTACAGTAGCGTACGTACAACGTACTGTTACCAATGCTTTATGCAATCTTACTAGTCACTGTGCGTCTACTATAGAGAGATTAAGACGCATTCTTTTTCCTTGATTCGAGTCATTGCGAACAAAAGTAGTCGTGACCGGTGCTTCATTCTCAACATGAAATGTGACCAATTCAAATCTATTGTAACGAATGACAAATACTTACAAAGAGCTATTACCTACAAACGGTTCATGACAGCAGACGCTATCCTGTTGTAAGTTTCTGTTATTTTCGCAATAGTGGGGAATGGTTTAGAAACAACTGTAGCAAATCTAGAATGTTCGGAGCGTGTTTCCTGTTCGACAAATCTTACAGGTCGTAGGATGTACAAGCCAGTTCCCTTCATTTTTCACTGCATTTTCTTTAAAGTTAAAAACATATATGACATTCATGCCTGAATCTTAAATTTTTGTGTTGTGTTGTTGCCCTTTTGCACAATATGAACCACCAAGCCTAACATATCTTAATAGATTAATTAATTCATTGGTAGAGATTTTTATGTGCTTTCTCTTTTCGTATTATTATGTGCTTCGGTATGTAGGGTTCTCCAAAAAAAATTTCATCATATCCTTGAAGTGGACGATGATGGGTGGGGCGATGCGTCGAAGGGTTTTATCCGCAAACCGTGAATCATCCGCTGGCCGCGTTAGTCCCCTGTCCGTTCGTCCATTCGTCCTTTTGTCCTTTTGTCCTTTTGTCTGTCTGTCTGTCTGTCTGTCTGTCTGTCTGTCTGTTTGTCTGTCTGTCCGTCCGTCTGCATTCATGTCTCTGTCTCCATTCGTCTCTGTCTGTCTGTATTCATGTCTGTCTCTCCATTCGTCTGTCTGTCTGTTTGTATTCATGTCTGCCTCTCCATTCGTCTGTCTGTCTGTTTGTATTCATGTCTGTCTCTCCATTCGTCTGTCTGTCTGTTTGTATTCATGTCTGTCTTTCCATTCGTCTGTCTGCATTCATGTCCGTCCATCTGTCCATCTGTCCATCCAACCATCCGTTCATCCGTCTGTCTGTCCGTCTGTCGTCTGTCTGTCAGTCCACCCGTCCATTCTTCCGTCCATCCGTTCGTCTAGTGAACTCTCCAAGTTTTTGGTAAAGAGCCAATTAGTGATTGAATCAGCACTTATCTATGAAACCAAACACAATTTTTTCAAATTAGTCTTCAAAAATCTGAAATAACCCATGTTACGTCCGGCGTACCTAAGGGCCGTATCCTGGCCTCCATTTTATTTTTTATTTTTATAAATAATCTACCTGGATCTATCAATAAAAAATACTGCTTTTTTGACGATGATTGCATAATATAAAAAGAAATGGAATGCCCTAACAATCACGTGACCCTTGAAAATGATGTAAAATCAGTATCTCAATGGTGTATAAAATGGCAGATGACATTAACCTTAGATAAATCAGCTGTGTTCAGAAGAACCAGAAAGAAAATTATATCCGAATTTTCATACCCCATCGGGGCCACTCAACTAGCTCCTATTAAAGAACAGAGGTATCTTAAAATAATATTATTTAATGGCCTGAAATGGGAGACACACGTAAATCATGTAACACCATCATCAATGTTTTTTTTTCTTAAAAGGTGCCTCCATTCAGCACAAATTGCTACGAAGCTACTTGCCTATAACACATTTTTCAGACCAACGCTTGAGTGCTAGAACGTCGTTTGGGTCTCATCTACAAAAAAACTTAATAAAAGAACTAGAAATTATGCAAAGGAAAGCAGTCAGGTTTATTTTTAATAAACACCGTACATCAGACTTGCTGTCCGCATAAATGCAAGAATCGGGAATGCTGACGTTTAGTTAGCGTGCCGAAATCGCCCACCAGACAATGATGTTTCAGATTTTTTACAGTAAACTTCGTGTTGATAGGAACAAATACCTCTCTCACCCAGAAACTAGGCCCTCTCATCGTAAGCACTCCCAATTTCTTGAAGAATACAGGTCAGAAACTGAATGTTTTATAGTCTCTTTTTTTTCAGAAGCCATCAGGTTATGGAATGATCTGCCTACATACTTAACTACCTTTAATAACGAAGATAACTTCCTGTCACTTTTTGAAAACCACCTATGTAGTTCTCAAACATAAACTCTTTGTTTAGTACTAACATTACCATTTTCGCTTTATGTAAAGACAACGTTTTGATCCTTTATTGAGTGATTCACGCATTACTTATTTATACCCTTCCTATATCAATGTGACTTCTTTTTCATGCCACGTGCTTAGTAACCTTTGTATGAATGCTTTTTTTTGCTTCCCAGGTGAGTTTGTTAAATTTTACGTGTAACTTTCTGGTTAAGTTACCAAAATGTTAGCTGCAAATCGCACAGTATTGTATATTTTTATTCTGTGTATGCCCTTCCTGCGAAAATCCCTGTAGGGATGAACAGTATGTGCTAAATAAAATCATATATAAAAATGAATAACTTAACGTCCTCTCGCATCTTTTCTTCATATATTCATTATATAAAAATACAGCCATCCGGCGCACATTCCAAGCAATAAAACAAGAGGTGGCTACTACGTAAAGGAGATGCACGACCCACGCTGTAAAGGGGCCCTTAAACACTTTTTCAACTAACCATGGAATAGATTTACTAATAAAGCTTATTGCCTCACGAATTAAATGCCGCAAAAAGTCTAAGAATACGTCCAGTACGAGTTAAGTTACAAAGATTTGTCGAACGCTGTAACCGCATTCTCTCTTCTCCAGTCCCGATGGTAGCACTGGTAGCTAACCAAGAAGGGATGACAAAGGCAAAATAAAAAATACGTCGGACCTGTTTGGCTGCCTTAAGCACTGTTTTCTTATCTTTTTCTTCAAAGACGCGGTTTTTTCAGTGTTATCGCGTGCGCTCGCGTGGACAAGTCATGGCATCCCGTGGCGATTCCTGTAATGAACGAGCACTTCATTTTCGAATCAGCCAATGGCTGATTGATGACCTTCTACTTGTGATTTTTGTGTGTCTTCCGTCATTTGTCGAGACAAGAGAAAGCAATTTTCAAGTGACTTTGACAACCTATTGTGAATTCCCGCCAGTGTGCTGTGCCACACTGCCGAGAGTATTTAGCTCACATGTTTCGGGAGCCCCTACTACTGATCGGCAGTGTTTTCTGACCATGCTCAAAAAGTGTTGCAGGGCCCCTTTAAGGAGTTTCGCCCCTAAAAGATCAACAAACGTGACTAGAAATAAACTGGACCGGCTGCAGCAGCAACAGCTCCTCACTTCTCTTGATCGATGGTTCCAACAGATCATGCCACTTGGAGAGTGCTGCCGAGTTTCAGCACGTGCAACAATCTGCGTATTAGCTATATACTCCACAGTGTGGTGCTTCACAATGTGGCGGTGGTGGCGGCCGTGGTGGTCTATCCGTCAATATCGTGATTGTTGTAGCCACTTAGCAAATCTGACCCATACTCTCGAAGGGCTTAAGAAGTATTATAAACGCTACACATGAAGAAACAAGGATCAGCCCTGTGGCAAACTTGTAATATATAGTGACCCTCCGGTAAGCCGAGGCTGCCGGCCAAGTCCAGGGACTCCGATCTACCACCTGAGGTCACAAAAAGCAATCTGCCATCCCACTCTACTCAATAAAACATATTCGTTTTTGGTGAACTTTAATGAAAAGGTTTATTTAAAGTTCCCAAGAGCCGATTCTCTAAACTGCTCCTCTTCGGAGAAACGGCGCACATGGCTGGTGCTCGTGTGCCTCATTTCATTCTTCTTTATTGCGTTATTTATGATAGTAATAAACGCACAATTGCTCGCGCGTACACTGTGCGCCTGTGGAGCGAAAGCAAGCTTTGCGCATGCAGACATGGCGATTGGATCCCGGCGTAGGCAAAAAAAATGCATACGGGACCAGCAAAACGGATTATGGAGCCTTTATGCGCGGAGTCCCAGGCTTCTCAGCGAATCTACGTTTATATGCAGACACCACGTCCTCGAGGTGGAGTCCGTGTGCTCGTTCATGAAGATTCTCGGACGCTCCGAAGGGACTTTTCCTTTCAGTCGTGCAAATCAAAGTTCCCGCGTTTTCGCAATGAAGTTATCGAGCGTACGCAGCTCAAACGAGCCTGCATCACCAGATCACCGGAGGGTGGCACATTTTGAAGTGGGTCTTATCGGCATTCCAGCCAGCATTCTCAGACGACTGGTCCGTTGAACGCTAACCCACTATTTATTTGACTGCCACTTGAGCGGACGCACGCTCGTTCAATGGCCACTTTTTCTGTCCATTGCTTGTCCTACACGGCTGCTCTCCGATCTTCGCCAAAGAGATCGTTTTCCTTCGCATTCCAACTGGCAGCCAAGAAGGTCTGCGAAACATTTGCAGAGCTCGTCAAGACTGGAACGAGTTTTTTTTTTCCTTTTTTGCGCATTGCGATTGTTGCTTAAAAGTATCGTAAGTATGCTGAGATAGATTTTTCTTTTTTTATTTTCTATCGTACAGGCAGTTTTTCCTTCTAAAAGTTTTTATTGCTGCTCAGTGGCGCACGGTGTGTTTTCTTTCTTTTTTTTCTGAAAGGCTCCACTTAGGACTGCTTTGAAATGAAGAAACCGACTCAAGCAGCTCATGCCGACGCCAACGTCGTGTAACAATCTAGTCGTTTGGAGCAGATGACTATATCCCCTCTAAAACCATGCGAAGCAAGTAATTTCTTCACAATGAGCCAACTAGTTTCTACAGAATGACTAAAACTGAGTTGTTCCAGTCGTGTCTTTCTAACAAGCTCGCGCGTTTCTATATTCAACTTCTTGCTCTAGTAAGCACTGTTGTTAGTTTGTTTTCTTTTTATCCACCGTTTTCCCTTAGTATATTATATATGTTTGAGCCCTATCTTCGTTGACTCATGTAAAATTAGATCTGAGGCCTACACTTTGTGCATTAGGGATTCACTTAGCAATGTGAACATCTCGGTGTCGCAGAAGCTGAAGTGTTTTTGTCTTTTCTTGTGTGTTCAACAGGCTACAGACGATTAGAGTCATTAGTAAGGAGGTACTAAAGAAAAAAAAGAAGCCAGTGTGCTATTACTACTGGCCACTGCAGTTTTAGAAACATCAGAGAAAAGACGTGGTTCACAGCCACATTACGTCAACCACTGAACTTATGACAGACTGTAGAAATAAAAAAATACCCGCAGAGACACGAGAAAGTTTATCTTAATGTCTAACTCCTTGCCATGCAAACTGTTGGAAAAAGCGAAGTGCTAGAAACGGAATATAAGGGCGGAGCAGTGTCGAAGTACAGCCGCTTTGGAAGAAGCAAAACAACAGTAGTACGTGTGAGGCATGAAAAGCCTGCATAAGTAATGAAATCTCACTTATGCTTTTGAGAGTGTTATGGTGAGTACCGCGAGCAGCAAACTCAGACAAGGTTATGGCGCGACAGCGTTAAAGAGCTCGTTTCGTAGAAATTCCGGCGTTGGTGTTGGTGTTAATATTTTAGCTGGCAATGGCCTATTATACTGCGCTGAGCTGTATTATGGTGTAGCAAAAATAGCGAAAAGTGAGCCACAAGTTGCCCCTGATAATGGTATGTTTACAAAACTATATTATCACAGACATCAATAACCTTTCACCAATATATTTTTGTCAGACATGCGAGTACGTTTGTGATAATGAAAAAACAGATTTTTTTTACGTGTGTTGTGTTTAAAAAAGGTTTTGACAATTTGGAGTACTTGGTACTCTACTATGTGAGAGCGGAAGCCATCCTAGTCACAGGACTGGTGTTTAAAACAAATGGCGGATGGTTCACACTACTGCATATTCTATTACGGGAGAGCTGACTGTCTACAAAAGTATTCTCACAACGAGTGAACATTAAAAACATATAAAAAACATTTCAAAGGAACAGGACATGCACCGACACAAAAATTTCTTACGAAAATATTTGTATATTTGAAGCTATGACCAATGGGAGACGTGGCCTGGCTCATACCCCACATTTATTCTATTAGGCACTTCCTCTTCCTCTGCCTCTACCAACCAACGCTTCATACGTCACACGGTTCCCTCTCCCCCCGAAAAAAAGCATGGATAACGAACACAAAAAAGTAAACAAGGAGAGGTTGAAAAGTCTCAAATGTCAAAATTCACAATTGGTTCTATGCTCCAGGGGAGTTCCGTAAACTTTCAAAGACTTCAGGGGAGAGAGCAGCAGTCCGGTTAACGCAGGAGTTCCGGTGGGCGAGGCTGGCTGTGGCGTTCTGGAGAAGATAACCGCGTCCTGCACAACTGCATTCACCATGACACGGCTTCAGCAGCTGTGACGAACGAACAAGGTTGGAAGTCCTTGTACTATTTGAAGGTCGAATGTTATAGGCACTGAATTTTCTGTCGTACGCGCTGTATTCAGTGTCGCGGCTGCGACAGAATCAGTGCTTCCAGCCAGTGTGTACAAGAACTGGAGTTAAAAGAACTATGTCTATGTTCGTGCGTTGTACAAATGAAAACGTTGAGTCTCTTTCGTAGTTCTCTGTGGCGTTGGATCTGTTGATCGGATCGTGGGCAATGTTTGGATATCTGGCTTCGTCTTGATTTCTGCTGGAGAAAACTTGTGTAAAGTTTCTTTTCGGGAAACTGTCTTCAATATGATGTGTTCTTTCTCTCGAGGGAGACACCTTGAATTTGTCTTTTGCAAATGACTTTCTTTAAGCTGCAAGCGGTCTTTCGATGAATGTGATTTTCTATATCGGATAGCATGTCACTTAACCTAGTTTATTTTATTGTGCTGGTCTTGCTGGTATTGCGAAAAATGCTGATGTGGCAGCCCTTCTGGAAAAGGTGATGTTTTTCTTGGTAACTTGACTTAGTGCTCACTTGGTAGCTGTTGCAATGCTTTTCGTGCAGTGAAGTTAGCAGAACAGACTTGACTGGAGGAATATCACTGGCACCAGCGACACCGTTCATTACGGAGGCATCTGGCACGCGACATTCTGTGAGAGTTGGTGCTTCCGAGCCTTCTGTGTTTGGATTTTCAGGTGGCTACGAACTGGACGGTGACACCGCAACAGGCGTGGTTTGGTCAGATTTCAGTTCCGAATGCCCGTCTTTCCGCGCAACTAACGAGCTGAGCTGTTCTGATAAATGAATCTGGATAGAAGCCGCAGAGCATGGCTGAGTATCATCCGAGTTCCGCAGCTCTATCCCGACCATAGTGGGCGTGTGAGGCACGAGGTGAGCGTTGAGAGTGACAAAAGAGCCAAGCGATGGAAAACGAGGAGGTGATCCAAGTGTGCGAGATGGAAAGTAAGCTGATCCAATGTGTGAAGACTGATTTTCACTCTTCGATTCGTCATGGCGTTCTTCGGTATTTTCCCCATGCGTCAGCTGGTCTACCGTGAACAAGGCGTCCTTATAACGCGAATGGTGACCATTAGGAGTCTTTGAAGAGTTGCGTATAGAAAACCAGGTGTTGGACCATGCATGCGAGACGAAGCATGAAGGGCATCAGTAGGGTGAGCGACGTCTCGTGTCATATGTTGGTGCAACGACTTTAAAACTGGCGACTATCGTGCAGCAGATAAACCTGGTGGAAAGCTATGTGTCTTGAAAAAAGCACGAGGACTGTGCCTGCTGAAAGCGATTGTCTCCAGATGGCTGGTAATAAACTAGTCTTTGTCGTAGTTGTTGAAACGGGTAATCATTCATCTCTTCTTTTACCTTTTGCCACGATTCGTCATTCTCGATGATGTGGGTGAGATGAAACTTAAACGCTTCACCGGAGATGTAGTCAGTGAAGTTGGCGATCATCCCCCGTTCCTACAATGATGCAGTGGTAGCGTGGAGCTCGAACAGTTTTAACCAGTCCTGTACAGGTCCATCGTCCGCTGCTCTGGTGTACTTAGGAATGGGAAGGTCAGTCGATGCGTCTCTCATGAAGCCGGTAACTGCATGCGCCTGAGATCGCCTTTTTTGTGGTCGATATTCAGTTAAGGCGTATTGCCGGTGGCTTCGTGAAATATGTGAGGCTAATGAGCGGTGGCCAGGTCTTCATCCTGTCGACTCATGTGACGCTGTGATGAATAAGAGACGTGGCCTGGCTCATACCCTGTGTTTATTCCATTAAGCACTTCCTCTTCCGCTGCCCCTACCAATCATACGTCCCATATACATATGTACATTACGTGTTAAACAAAAGCACAAACACATGAATACTTAAATTTTGCGTATTTGCATGGCATTTCTTTCGGTACCTAACAGACATCAGACTAACAAAACCAGGCAGTCCGAAAGACAAGTTTCACGCGTGTCTATCCATTCTTCCGTCCATCTAGTGAACACTCCAAGTACCGCCATCTCGCATCTTTTCATCATATATTCATCATATAGAAGTACCGCCATCCAGCGGACATTCCCAGGACTAAACGAGAGGTGGCACAGCTGGACTAGAGGAGCGGCACGCACATACTCTCTTACTGCCTGTACTTCATGTCTAGTTCATGACACTGTGGCACAAGCCACCCAACCCTCGCTAAACCTTGCTAAAACCATGGAAGTTATTCCCTGTGAGTTTAATGTGGCAACCTTTTTTGGTCAGATAGTGCTCTAAGTACGTCGTTCTGATACTAGTTTTTAAATGCGAAGCATTTAGAGAACTTCGGCGACTTTCAGCATATCTATCTATATATATATATATATATATATATATATATATATATATATATATATATATATATATATATATATATCTGTCTGTCTTTATCTATCTAGCCGCCGACGACTTTTAGCTATCCTGGCCTTTTGGATAATGTTAGAAATACCATTTTCTAAATGGCCAGGATAGGTGTGGCATAACATGGTATGGCATAACATGAATATTTGACTAGCATATTTACCTAGTAATAACATGAAAATATTGACATGTATCATATGAATGTCATTATTTACATTTCATGGTGTTGCTTCTATTGCGGTGGTTTTGTTCGCTTGACATGTTGAAAAACTGGTATGCTATGACATGAGTGCACAGCGAACACAAGCGACAGACCCTATCATGAAAATCATGATATGCGTGTCATGTAACAACATGACTACATGCCACGCTCATGTTGCGCTCTCCGCCATTTCGCTAGCGTCCCATATACTCAATTTGGTATTACGGTACGTGAATGGATGACGAAGGTATGTGACTGGCGCAAACATCATAAACATGAGATCCATGTCGTGTAACAGTAAGACTACAAGCTACACTCATGATGCGCTCGCGGCCGTTTAGCTTCACATATGCCAACTTTGGTATTACGTGATGTCAAAGGATAACCAAGGTATGTGACTGGTGCAAACATGATTATCATGAGATGACACGCATCTCATGACCACATGCCACAGTCAAGGCGCCAATACACTTCCAAGTGATCCGGCACACGCACGTGCCAGCGTTGCCACGCCAGGCGCCGGTCCTGCCATAATACTCGCAGGCGCACGCTGCGTTGCTTTGACGCATGCGCGTTTCAGCGCGTCCGGCCTCCCCCCGTCTCGAAAAGAGGGAGATGCAGTGCTGTCTGTGTAACGCATTGGCGCCAAATGCAGCATGTCGCATTTCACCCCGGTTGCCGTCGAGCCGCGATGACGGACGCATGGTCGTGTCGGACGCGCTTGGCGTCCGACCATAGAGTGCTCGCGTTTCGCTAACGTAGCGTTGCTGTGTCCAGCGTGCGCGCGCGTCAACGTTACGTTGTAGTACATTGGCCCTTCATGATGCACTCGAGGTCATTTCGCTAGCTCCACATATACCAAATTCGGTGTTACGTTACGTCAATGAATGACGAAGATATATGACGAGCAAACATGATAATCATGAAACGCATGTCATGCAAGGACTTCACAACATACCATGCTCATAGCGTTCTCGCGGCCGTTTCACTACCTCCAAATATACAAAAATTGGCATCACGTGACGTGAATAGATGACGAAGATAAACCACACATCCAAACATGATAATCATGACACGGAAGTTGTGTACAGCATAATTTACCTCCACCACTTAACGTTGTGGTGATTTGAAAGTGGCATATCAACCTTCCTCATTCGTGCTTCGCAAATCATCTATTCCCACTGTACGTGGGATCTGCCAATTTTTTTAGTAAGCTTCAAATCCAAGGCAAATTTGATTGGAGATTAAGTCACCAATACTCGTCTCTGTAGGTTATTTCATTAGAAACAGCTATCGTTTTATTTATGATTACCATGCGCGGGTTTCCTCCTCTAGTGAAAAGTGTGCGCGCGTTCCACTCCTCTAGTCTGGCCGTGGAAGTGGCTACCTACTACTATGGCAACGATGACTACTGCAACAACAACTACTACTACTATAACACACATCGCGGGCACACGACCCATGGCTTAAGGAGTTTCGCCCCTGAAGATCACAGCGTATCCACGGAGTGAATGATGGTGAGTGGGGCGAAGTGTCCGTCCCTACGTTCGTGTGTTGCTTCGTCCATGCATCCGGGCGGACAAACAGAGACACGGACGGAAGCACGGACGGATGGCAAGATGGATGGACACGCGGACGTAATCATGGATGGACGGATGGAAGCGCACACGTACGGAAGCACGGAGGGACGGACACACGGATGGACGGAAGCATGGAAGTACAGACACAAGGCCGGGAGCACAGATGTACTCACGGGCCCACGGAAGGACGGACCAATGAACGAAGGAACGGAAGCACAGACGGATGAACGGATGGGTGAACGGACGTACATACGCGCGGATGGGCACATGGATGGACAGACGGACGAATGGACGCTTCATCTCACTTGTCATCCTTCACTGCGTGGATATGCTGTGAAAACCACTAACGCCATCTAGCTATATTGCTACATCCATGTTGACATTCTGTGGGACGAAGCGTGTGTGTGCCTGACGAAGAGGATGAAGAGTGGCCTCCGCTCGGTGTCTGGTAAACTGGTCACGCCGCTGCTACTGATTTGAAATATGTTTCATCCACAGTCTCGTCGATACGGCGTCTCTTCTCTTCCATAACATATTTGGTTGAGGTGGAACATTCCCTGTTCTCACCGCGAAGCTTCGGAGTGGCCGCACCGTCCAGCCTCCGGTTATGGCTTCCAATGATAACCACCCGTCACTGCCTTCAGCTGAAGCGCCAGCTAATACGTACCTTGCGAATGTCCCACCCCCGTGATTTCGGTACGCTCTTCGCCCAGCCTGGCCTTGACGTCGACTACTTGCTCCACATGTACGATCGCGTTAGCCTGTCTCACCGATGGGACCCTACCATGATGCTCGGCAACGCAATCTTTTACTTGGATAGCACCCCGCGTGTATGGTTCGATGCCCATGAGGCCAAGCTCACCAGCTGGGACATCTTCAAGGAACGACTACACGACATCTTTGGGGACCCGTCCGGTCGGCAAATGGACGCACGACAAGAACTCGCCACCCTTGTACAGTCATCAACCAAGTCGTATGCCTCGTACATACAGGACGTGCTCGCGTTGTGCCGCAAAGTGGACGAGCAAATGACCGAGAGCGACAAAGTGGGCCACATACTCAAGGGCATCGCGGACGACGCTTCCAACTTGCTCGTGTACAAAAACGTACTGACCGCGGATCTCATAATTAAGGAATGCCGCCGCTTCGAAATGGCCAAAAACCGCTACATTCTGCCTGAATTGTCGTGGCTTTCAAACATGACTGTCATGTCAGGCTGTACCGATCTCAGTGCCACACCACCCTTGCACGAGAATGTTACACACATCGTTCGGCGCGAGCTTGAGGCGGCCTCTTGGGTGCCGTTTCATCCGCTTCCACGCAACCAGGGCACCATGCAAACACCTCCGGTGGTGTAAGTTATTCAGGCAGTCGTGCGGCAAAAAAATTTCTATCCTTGGTTTTCCTGTCGCCTGCTCTGTCTCCCGACTGGACTACAGACCGATGCCAATGAATGCACCACGTCATGACCCATAATTTCTGCCCAGATCCCACAATTCGACGAAATGGAGAACCGCAGACGAGAAGCCAATTTGCTTCCTCTGTCACTGAGGTGGCCATGTCTCCCGCTACTGCCGCAGCACTTGGACGCCCGACCGTTGGAGCTAATTTTCTTCTTCTCCTCGGCCATACGCGGAGCCCCATCGGTATTCTCCCAGCCGTGAGTATTCTGCTTCCTATGCACGCAACAGCCGCTCTGCCGCTCGTACACCGTCACCGCAATGCTGCCGTTCTCCGTCGCCCCAACCCCGCCGCGATCCATCGCCGACTAACTATGGGTCTTCCCGGACAGACGACTAGATTATCCAGCTCCTGGAGGTAGTGCTGCATCGAATGCGACTGACCCAAATCCTCCGTTGACGCTCCCTACCAATAAGAACTTGCTGGAAGTGCATGTGGGCGGGCTTTATTTGACGGCTTTAGTTGACACTGGAGCTCAGGTGTCTATATTGAGTGCTCGTCTCTGTCGCCGCCTCAAAAAATTACTTACGCCTTGTAGCGACACCGACAGTCGGGTGAACAACTTTATTGCAGTTGGGTTAGTGCTATATGAAGAGATGCGTGCTGTCACATGTCGCGTGATTAAGGGTGTTATGTGATGGCTGCACGTCCAGCCGGGTTACACCTTCCTTTTATTGTAGCGCAAATTAATTATGCCTTTGAGGCTGTGGGTATCGACAGGGCTGGCGGTGAGCTCTTGTGCTTCGGCGAAGCTCTTGAGGGGAGTTGTTTTCTCGGGGGCCTTCGTCGCTGTCGGTTGTCCTGTCCCGCAGGTGCTCTCTTGTGTGCCTGAATTCTCGACCCTCTTCTGTTTTAAGGATCGCTGACTGGGGCATGCTGCCTGGCCTCAGAAAAGCCGCCGGTGACCATGTTCACTGGAGAGTGTCATATGCGGACACTGGCTGGCCTAGAGACAGGGCCGGCAGATCCATCGTTCCGCGGTTGTAATAGACCTTCTGGCGTTGACGTATCTCTCTGAGCCTGTTGTGAACAGCTTTGCTAGGTACTCCTTCTGGTTTCAGGTGGCTGTTAGACACAGGCAGGAGGGTCCTGGTTTGCCGTCCAGTGAGTCTCTGCACAGGTGACTTAAGCACTTCATCTCTCGGGGTATTGCGCCATTCTAGCAACGCCATATAAAAATCAGCCCGGTTGCGCCCACATTTCTTTAGGAGCTTTTTAGCTTCCTGTACGGCTCTTTCCGCCATACCATTGGCGCGGGGTGATAAGGGCTTGTCGTAATATGATTAACGCCTAGCTGTCGCAAGAACTCTTTGAAAAGGTGGCTGTTGAATTGCGGGCTATTATCACAGCAGAGCTGCGACGGTAAGCCATGAGTGGCAAACAATTCTATGCACGATACTTACAGAGCACTAGCAGTGCTCTGCCGGAATTCACGGATTTCAAAAAAGAAAGAATATAAGTCCACTATTATGGCGAATTCACGGCCTTCAGGGAAGGCGGAAATGTTGTAGGCCCGTGTGCTCAGATTTCGGCGCACGTTAAAGAACCCCAGGTGGTCGAAATTTCCGGAGCCCTCCACTACGGCGTCTCTCATAACCATATGGTGATTTTGGGACGTTAAATCCCACAAATCTAATCCAAATCCGGCCTTCAGTGAAAAACAGGTCCATGCCAACAAATTCCCATGTCAGTTTTGGGATGTCGTGGCTGTGAAGAGGCATTTTGGCATTCCGTGGTTGATACTTGTGACAGACCTTGCAGTTTTTGCAAAATTGCTCTATTTCACGCGACATATTTGGTCAGTACATTATGTCTCTTGCCCGCGCCTTCATGTTTTCAACTCCTGGGTGCGCAGCGTGAAGCAGCAACATAATTTCATGTTTCTTTGAGGCTGGTATAACTACCTTGTTGCTGCGAAAAACAAGGCCATCCTGTGTGTGTAGCTCCTCCTTGTAGGACTAGTAGTGACGAAGACTTTCGGGCACCACGCTCTTTTCAGGCCAGCTTGTTTTGGCGTAATCTCGAAGTTTGACCAGGGCCGGATCTTCATTCGTTGCAGCACGAAGATCCCTCAGGCGCTGCTGTGAATCTGAAATGTACTCAAGCACATTCACTTGAAATTACTCCGTTTCTTCTTGCATGAGCTGTTCGCTGGGAAACCTAGATAAGGCGTCAGCTAAGAAGAGCTCTTTCCCTGGCTTGTAGATCAATATAATAGGGTATCGTTGCAAAGTCAAACGCATGCGCTGTAAGCGAAGCGGACATTGATAAAGCGGTTTGCTGAATATCGGCACCAAGAGGCGGTGGTCGGTCACAACGATCACAGTTTCTTGGCCGAAGATGTAATCGTGAATTTTGACGTAACCACAATTGCCAATGTTTCCTTTTCAATTTGAGCATAGCGTTGCTGCGCCTCTGTTAGTGAACGTGACAAGAATGCGACAGGACGGCCGTCTTGAATAAGCACAGCGCCAACTCCTTTTTAGCTGACGTCAACCGAGAGGGTTACTGGCTTATTTGCGTTGAAGAAAGCAAGAACTGGTGCATTTGCTAAGCTTTCACGCAACATTTCATAACTTCACTGCTGAGAGTCAGTCCAAACCCATGCAATGTCTTTGTGCAGCAATGTTCTTAGCGGGGCTGTCACGTCAGACATGTTACGAATGAAGCGCTGTACATAATTCATCAAGCCTAAGAAGACTTGGAGTTCCTTACAATTCCTTGACTTTTCCATTTCCAGTATGTCTTTCACTAGACCTGGGTCCAGGCGGAGGCCTTCAGCGCTAAGAATGTGCCCGAGGTAGTGGACTTCAGGCTGCAAAAAAGGGCATTTCTTTAGGTTAAGTTTGAGGTTGTTTTCACGACAGCGTAAACACAAAAGTGACAGGTTGTTGTCGTGCTCCTCTTTTGTGCGACCCCAAAGCAATATGTCATCCATTATCACGGCTACGCACGGCAAACCTTCCAGCATGCGATGCATAGCTGCTTGAAATATTTCTGGGGCAGACGCGATGCTGAAGGGCATTCGAAGAAACCGATAGCGCCCATACAGCGTGCTCATCTTACAGAATTTTGAGCTTGATTCGGTTAGCTTAATTTGCCAGAACCCTGACGCAGCATCAAGCGTTGAGAAGTACTTGGCACCAGATAGTTGCGAGGCTGCGTCTTCTAAGGTTGGCATTGGATAATGCTCCCGCAGCAGCCCTTTGTTAAGCGCTGTAGGATCCAGGCAAATTCTAACCTTGTCCTTCTTTACAACTGTTACCATACGGCTAGACAACTCGGTTGGCTCGGTTACCTTTGCGATGACGCCCTGGGCTTCCATGCGCTGCAGCTCAGCCTTGACTTTGTCCTAAAGAGCTACGGGAACTCTCCTCGCCGGAACGAAGACTCCCACTGCGTCTGGCTTGAGCTTCATGTCATACTCGAAGTCTTTTAGCTGCCCGAGTCCTTCAAAGATGTCTGCGAAGGATTGTACTGGCGGGTACAGTTCATGCTGTAGGTCTCGCATATGGTAGATGAAGCCAAGACTTTCAGCTGCTGCACCACTCAGAGTGGCAGGGATGTCTTGATTGACAATAAAAAAGTTTGTTCTTTCGTTCTGTCATTTGCTGAAAGCATCAACTGAACTTGCGCGTGCGCGGCTGTTGTGTGCCCAAAAAATGCTGTGAGCTTAACGTTGCAAGCTTGCTGAGCTTTATATGGCAATTTTGAAACATCGCTTCTTGAAATTACACAACAGTTTGCACCGGTATCTAGCTTGCATGTGATGGGATAGCCCTCGATGTACAGAGTTGCGCTCCAGTCATCACTGGCGATCGCGCCGACAGTCAACATTTGTAGAATAAAATCGTTAACTTCTGCTCGCAGATCTCGTATTTGTTGGCCGACGTTTAGCGGGTACTTGGATGACCTACATACTCTAGCAAAATGGTTTAACCTTCCGCACTTTCGGAATGTTTTCCCTGTCACTGGACACATGTCACTGCGGTGCATTTGACCCCCACATTTGTAGCAACGATTTTTTCCTATTGCGACTGCATTTACTAGAGTGCCTTCACCTGATCCTGCGGCTCCACTTATTTCTCTGAAGGTCTCTTTGCTTTCTTCCTGCGCTCGGCACATGTCGACGGTCTTTTCGTACGTCGGGTTTTCCGCTATCAATCTTTGCTGGAGGCTCTTATCCGTTGTGCCCAGAATGATTCGGCTGCGCAACAGGCGGTCTTCGAGACTCCCTAATTCACAGTTCTTCGCTAACACACGCAGTTCTGTTAGCCACTCGTTAAATGGTTCACCTGTCTTTTGGTTTCTTGAACCGAAAAGAAATTCTTGAAATGTCAAGTTGGTCGCGGGCTTGTAGTGCTCTTCAAATTTGTTAATCAGGACTTTCACATCATTTGTGTCTTCCGCTTCCTCGAACTTGAAGGTACTGTATGCCTTTCGAGCTTCTTCGCCTATGGTAACTAGCAAAGTGGCTGCTTGAACATCCTTTGGCTGTGTGTTCAACTTCGTAGCAGTGGAAAACAGCAGAAACTCACTTTTCTAAGTTTTCCAGGCAATTCTACCCTGATTGACTGTTCCGCCGGCACTCTCTGTTTAGAACTTCCTCTTCTTCCAGATTCTCGTCCCAAGCTGCCGAAAAGCCTCTGTACCACACACTTCAGTCGGATACCACCAAAAGCCCTCAAATTCATTGAATTTGCAACAAGTTCACCCGTTGTTGACAGTGATTATGTCGTCACGCCTATTCCTGATGTTCTCCTGGCGCGCGACATCTCTGTGCCACACTTCGTCGTAACCATGGCCTCTAACCGAACATGTCTGCCCATTATCGAATTCGGTTTCACGCAGCAAGTTCTACCGCACGGAATTTCAGTCGCCACGCTTCGATCCTTGATAGACGCCCACGTCACCGCTTTTGCGGCAGACGCATGCTCCAACTTCCTATGTCTCCGCAGGATGCCACATCCCTCGATGCGGCCTTGCGCCACACGATCAACCCGAAACTCAAACTTGAGCTATCAGACGCCCTATTCCGCCTTCTGGCTTCCTACCTCGACATATTTCACTGACAGCAGTCCACTCGGTCAGACTTCCCTCGTGAAGCACCGCATTAATGCTGCTGCTTCTCTTTCCATTCACTGCCTACCGTACTGGGTGTCTGCCACAGAGAATAAGGTAAATCAAGAAGAAGTCAACAAGATACTAGCCAAAGGAATTATTGAACCCTCCTCGAGCCCTTGGGCATCTCCTGTTGTGCTCGTTAAAAAGAAAGATGACACGTGGCGCTTCTGTGTTCAGTGCCACCATCTTAAATGAATCGCCAAAAAAGACGTTTATCCTTTGCCCGAATCGATGACGCCCTCGATTGTCTTCACAACATACGATACTTTTCTTCAATAGACCGACGTTCTGGCTATTGGCAGATTGTGGTGGACGAGAAAGACCAAGAAAAGACTGCGTTTGTAACTGCCGATGGCCGATACCAATTCAAGGTATTGCCTTTTGGGCTATGCAACGCCCCAGCCATGTTTGAGCGTATGATGAACTCACTATTACAAGGGTTGAAGTGGTCTATATGACTGTGCTACTTGGAAGATGTCCTAGTGTATTCGCCTACATTCGAGACACACCTCCAGCGTTTGTCAGCTGTTCCCGACATCTTCCGCACTGCTTGCCTTCAACTAAACTCGTCTAAATGTCATTTCGGCCGCCAGCAGATTACGGTGTTGGGCCACCTTGTCGACACATCAGGTGTGCAGCCTGACCCAGAGAAAATTCATGGCATCACGAGCATTCCTGTAACCCAATCTGTCAAGGACGTCCTGAGCTTCGTGGGACTTTGTTACCATTTTAGAAGCTTCGTGAAAGATTTTGCAACGATCGCTTGACCACTCACCGTCCTTCTAAAGAAAGACATGACTTTTACGCGGGGTTCCGCTCAAGCCACCGCTTTTGCTCACCTCATCACCCTCCTCACGACTCCACCTACATTGCCACTTTGACCCGTCCACTTCGACAGAGGTCTGAACCGATGCGAGTGGTCGCGGAATGGGAGCCATCCTAGCCCAACGCGAGCGGAGACACGACCGAGTTATCGCTCACGCTAGCCGCCTACTCACAGCTGCCGAGCGTAACTATTCAATAACAGAGCGTGAATGCCTTGCTCTTGTTTAGGCAGTCACGAAGTTCCGCCCACACTTATATAGCACGAATGTCTCTGTAATAACAAACCACCACGTGCTATGTTGGCTTTCGTCACTGAAGGATCCTACTGGCCGGCTTGGGCGCTGGGCTCAACGACTGCAGGAATATACCTAAACAGTCACGTACAACTCGGGACGCCTACATCAGGACGCAGACTGCCTCTCCCACTACCCGGTCGATGAATCGAGCACCATTCCTGACACCAACACCGATACTTGCGTCTTCTCCCTTTTGTAACTGACCCGCATCGGTGACGAGCAATGCCGCACTGCATCCTTGCATGCTATAATGGAACATCTCGAATCATCATCATCATCATCATTAGCCTGACTACGTCCACTGCAGTACAAAGGCCTCTCCCATGTTCCGCCAGTTAACCCGGTCCTGTGCTTGATGCTGCCAATTTATACCCGCAAACTTCTCAATCTCATCTGCCCACCTAACCTTCTGTCTCCCCCTGACCCGCTTCCCTTCTCTGTAAATTTAGTTAGTTACCCTTAATGACCATCGGTTATCCTGTCTACGCGCTACATGCCCGGCCCATGTCCGTTTCCTCTTCTTTATTTGAACTATGATATCCTTAACCCCGTTTGTCACCTAATCCACTCTGCTCTCTTCTTGTCTATTAAGGTGACACCTACCATTTTTCTATCCATTGCTCGCTGCGTCGTCATCAATTTAAGCTGAACCCTCTTTGTAAGTCTCCAGGTTTCTGCTCCGTAGCTAAGTACCGGCAAGATACAGCGGTTATATACCTTCTTCTTGAGGGATAGTGGCAATCTACCTGTCATAATTTGAGAGTGCTTGCCTACTGTGCTCCAACCCATTCTTATTCTTCTAGTTACTTCAATCTCGTGGTTCGGCTCTGCGGTTATTACCTGCCCTAAATAGACATAGTCTTTTACAACTTCAAGTGCACTAATACCTATCTCGAAGCACTGCTCCTTACCGAGGTTGTTGTACATTACTTTCGTTTTCTGCAGAAAAATTTTAAGACCCACCTTTCTGCTTTCCTTGTCTAACTCCGTAATCATGATTTGCAATTCGTCCCCTGAGTTACTCAGCAATGCAATGTCATCGGCGAAGCGCAGGTTACTAAGGTACTCTCCATTAACTCATCCCTAACTGTTCCCATTCTAGGCTTCTGAAAACCTCCTGTAAGCACGCGGTAAATAGCATTGGGGAGATTGTGTCCCCCTGCCTTACACCCTTCTTGATTGGTATTCTGTTGCTTTCTTTATGAAGCACTATGGTAGCAGTTGATCCCCTGTAGATTTCTTCCAGAATGTTTATATATACTTCATCTACGCCCTGATTCCTCAGTGTCTGCATGACGGTTGATATTTCCACTGAATCAAACGCCTTCTCGTAATTTATGAAGGCTATGTATAGTGGTTGGTTATACTCTGAGCATTTCTCTATTACCTGATTGATAGTATGAATGTGGTCAATTGTTGAGTAGCCTGTTCGAAATCCTGCTTGTTCCTTTGGCTGATTGAATTCTAATGTTTTCTTTACTCTGTTAGCAATTACCTTTGTAAATAGCTTGTATACTACAGAGAGCAAGCTGATCGGCCTGTAATTCTTCAAGTCTTTGTCTACCCAGATAGACCATCCCAGCTGCTCGTCATTCCAAAACACCTCCGCTCGGTGGTTCTCCACGAACTCCATGACTTTCCAACTGCCGGTCACCTTAATGTGCCACGCACTTACAACCGAATTCGCCGACGCCGCTTTTGGTATGGGCTTTCACGCTCAGTCAGAAGGTACGTTGCGGCTTGTGATAAATGTCAGCGCCGCAAAACACTATCGACGCTTCCCGCCGGGCACCTTCAACCACTTGACATTTCGTCAAAAACCTTTCTTCCGAGCTGGCTTAGACCTCCAGGGCCCCTTTTTCTTGTCTTCTTCTGGCAACAGGTGGATAGCTGTGGCCACAGACTACTCCACGCGCTACGCCATAACACGAGTACTTCCAACAAGCTCCGCCACAGGTGTCGCCGACTTCCTCCTCAAGAACGTGACCTTGCAACTTGGAGCTCCATGCCAGCTGCTTACAGACCGTGGTCCCACCTTTCTATTAGACGCCATAGCCGATATCCTTCAGTCGTGTGAACGAGGCACAAGCTCACTGCGTCGTACCCCCCGCTGACAAATGGACTCACGGAGCGTCTGAATCGAACACTTACAGTCATGCTTGCGAAATATGTTTCTTCCAACCACTCTGACAGGACCTTGCTTTGCCATACGTGACATTTGCATATATTTCTTGTCGCTATGACAGGTGGTGGTGGTGGTGGTGGTGGTGGTGGTGGTGGTGGTGGTGGTGGTGGTGGTGGTGGTGGTGGTGGTGGTGGTGGTGGTGGTGGTGGTGGTGGTGGTGGTGGTGGTGGTGGTGGTGCAGCAGGCGGGGTTAGCCTGGCCGGCATGGCCGGCAATTGTTCCGCCTGAGCATCTCCTGAATTTAGAAAAGGTCACCACGTGTCAGACAGCCCAGTGTCTCGCAGGAAGACCAACAAAGTTCGTTGCACGTTCCTCCTAGTTCCCGCGGGTTCTTCAGGAAAGATGATGTCATCAACTGTCCGGTGCCTATGACAGCCTTTTTGCAAGGTGCGGATCATCGCTGCTCTTTGCGCATCAAACTGTGGGCAAAGCCAAATGAAATGTTCAATATCCCCGATGTCACCACAGCAGGCACAGAACGGGAAAGCGTATCTCCCAGTCTTGAATGACCAGGACGGGGTGTATGCGGAGCCGGTTCTAATGCGGTACAACAGCGTTGCTTCTTCACGAGAAAGTCCATGAATTACACATGCTTGGTGTGGAAACTTGTAGATCGCCTTGAAATGATTGCGTATCACATCTTTGTTCTTCTGGTAAGTCTTGGAAGTTCTTACTTTTGGAAACGATGTACGTGCTTCACATGCAAGGGCATCAGCCTTTTCATTGCCCTCAATGTCAACGTGGGATGGGATTCACTGGAACTTTATATTAAAACTCTTGCCATTTAGGTGTTTGATTAGTGCCAGAGATTGCCTGGTGAACTTTTCTTGAGGTAGGCCACGATGCAGTCTTTGTAGCGCCGATTTGGAGTCCGTCAGCACTACAACATCTCGTGCAAAAAAGGATCGCAGTTTTCGCAAAGCCGCTGTAATTGCAGCACTTTCTACCGTTGTGGACGAAACCACGCGAACCAGGCGGCCCGACCATGACACGCCCAAGCTGGGTATGCAGAAAGCCGCTGCGCAGCTATCCGTCTGTGTGCACATTGATCCGTCGGTGTACACTTGTAGGTGGCCGCGGTACATGGTGCTCAAGTGGTCCAGCACAAGAAATTTTGCTTCCGCGGCTAGAATGGTGCGCTTCGCTGGTAGATTGGGTACGCTGAAGTTGCACTCAACATCCACAAAAGACCGTGGCGCGTCCATAGGGCGCCGCTTAGGCAGTTTCAAGCCTAAATATTGAAATGTGTATAGTGCCGCGTTGAAATGTGAGCCAGTTCTTGTCCTTAGCCGCCGGAGAAGCGCCGTGCCTGCGAAGGACTCGCCCAGTCTTGACAGCTGCGTCAATAAGGCCTGAGATGCCAGAAGGCGGAGCGGAAGAGACTCGGCTTCATTGGTGACCTTCGTGTTTGAAGCCGCCTGAGGGACTCCCATCGCCAAGCGAAGACCCTTTCTGTGCACTGCCTCTAGGCGTTCGAACTGGCTTGGTGATGGTGATATCAGGGGCAGCTGATAAAAAATGCGGCTTGTTATAAGCGCATCATTCAATTTAAGCATGGACATAGGATTGTTGCCCCAACGGACCCCTGCCATGCGACGAAGAGCGTTGATCCTTTGCACTGATGCAGTGACTATACCATCAACCGCATGTCGCCATAATAGCTTGTTGTCAATGGTAATGCCCAGGAAACGGACACTTGTTGCACAACGAATTGAGTGGACTCGAATATTCAGCGACAGACGTGTTGACTTCCGTCGCGCTCCCGGGAAGAGCATGAAGGCCGACTTTTCCGCTGATAAAGATAAGCCAAGTGTCAACAAGTGACGCTCAATTATTGAAATAGCGCTCTGTGCTATCCGGGCCAAACGTTTGTGCTGGTACCCTGAGATCCAAATGCAGATGTCATCGGCGTAGATGGATATTTTAACTGCTTTCAGGGCTGAGTGCAGAGTGTCGGGAAGCCTGGCCAAGGCAGCGTTAAAAAGCAAGGGAGATAGAACACTTCCTTGTGGGACGCCGAGGGAAACGCGTCTCTCTTCACTCGTTACATTTCCAAGCTTAACACGGACACAGCGGTCTCTGAGAAATTCATGTACGAACCGAAGAGCATTTCCCGACACACCCATGGCTTGGAGCCCGTTCACGATGCCTGCCTGAAGTACACAATCATATGCCTTGGCAACGTCCATGAAGATGGCGAGTGTAGAGAGTCCGCTGACGCGGTCGTGTTCGATGTGGCTTAATAGATCCAAAACACTGCCCTGGGCACTCATTCGTGGGCGAAATCCGGTTATACACGGTGGCCATCGTCTTCCTTGTTCAAGGTACCAAGTTAATCTTGTACATATTAATCTTTCCATCAACTTAGATACGCATGATGTAAGAGATACCGGTCGATATGACGCAAAGCTCGCAGGATCCTTTCCGGACTTAAGGACTGGCACCACCCATGCTGTCTTCCAAACAAATGGGATCTCTCCCGTGCTCCAGACAGGATTAAATATGTCTAAAAGGGCCTTTTTTCGCTCATATGGTAGATTTGTCAGCATTTGATTGCTGATCAAATCGGGACCCGCGGCACAGCGTCTTCTTAATTTGCTAAGTGCCATATCCAGCTCTCGGAAGGTGAATGGCGTATCCATCGAGTGAAAAAACTGGGGCGACAGAGGAATCGCCGCTCCTGCTGATCGACGAGATATGTACACGTCTGCGAAATCCTCTGCAAGGGTTTGCAAATCTATCCCTTGTTTCAAAGCGAGTGCTTCGAATGGCCTGTGTGTTCGTATCTTCCCAGAAAGACTATTTATTACTGCCCATATCTTTGTCAAGGGCGTAAACGTTGATAAACTCTCACAGAAAGTGGCCCATTGATTTCGTCCTAATTTTTTGTATGGCGACGAATCGCAGCGTTTATCCTGTTATATTCGGTTTTCGCAGACAGATTTCCTTTTGTTCTCATTATTTTCCTCTCCGCTCGTCTACGTGCTGCGCAGAGGTTCTTCAATTTCAAGTGAGGAGCAGGAAAATGGTCGGGCAGTTTCAGCAATGAAGTTGCTGATCGCTTGCTTTGCAACATATCTGCGAAAAGCTCACCAGTGGATTTGTCCAACACTTCTCTGTAGGTGTCCCAGCGTGTTACATTGCAGAATTGTCGACCAGCAGTTAAAATCCCAGGATGTTGGTGAAGATGGCAAAATGGTCGCTGCCAATCTTGTCTGGAGCCGTGGTCGATGATACCAGAAGGTCCGTGGAGTGAAGTACAAGGTCTATTGCACTCCATGAATCTGGTGGCCTGAAAAATGTAGGTTTACCATCGTTCGCCACACATAAGTCGGCAGCATCTGCAGCTGCTAGAAATTCCTTGCCTCGAAAATCCACACTCTTATCTCCCCAGAGTGGATGGTGCGCGTTAAAATCACCACAGATTATTCGAGGAGCGCGACATCGAGTGCAGAGGTTCTTTAGAAAGTCTCCATAGAGACCTTTTTTCGTGGGCTTATGTACACCAATACCACACTCAGTTTTCGGTTTCCCAGGCACACTTGCACAGCAGCGACTTCCAGTGAGTTGGAACAGAGGTCTTGCACTGGTAAGGTGACGTGAGGTATCTCCCGCCTTATGTATATCATTGCGCTTCTATTTGCAAACGACGTTATGCTCGGGTTGCCGTGTCGGGTGTACCCTGGGAGCGTCCTTGCATTCGGTAGACCGGCTTCGGAGAGGGCTAGAATCGGTATTGGAATGGTTGAGTTCGCACAGGCGCGTTTTAGAAGACCGGCGCAGTTCCATTGCATTATTAAGGGCACTTTTGAAGGACGAAATAGACCAGGTGGGCGAGACAGTGCCATTATTCTACTGTGTGTTTGTGGAAGCAGAGCAAAGTAACACTGACTCTAGAGCCAGGACTACTTCCAACATATCCTTCGTTGAACTCGCAGGCATCTTAGTAACGTGCGAACGTAGTGCTGTGAACAGAGCACGAATAACGTGCTCGAGGTTTTCTTGCTGTTGGCTTCCAGATGGTACTTGAGATGGGCTCAGTGCATCAGCGTAGGTGCGCTTGGCGGACTCTTTCGTGATACATTTCTCACCAGCGTTGAGCACTTGCGTTGACTCAGTACCAGCTCTTGTCGGATTTAGGCGCGGAAAATTTCCTGCGTACTCGTTATTCGAACCGCCATGTTGTGGCGCGCCGGACGTCTTCTTTGTGAACGATAGTTCGTTCACAGTCTTCGGGCCGAGGAGAAACGTCTTATTTCTTCGCTGCGCAGCTGTTCATGCTGGACATCGGCCGTAGCTAGCTGGGTGGTCGCCGCCACAGTTTGCACACGCAAGTTTTTCTTTACTTGTACACGTCTTAAAGTCATGAGGCCCCCCACAGCGCTTACACCTTTGTTCCCCACGACGGTGCTTAGCAACATGTCCAAAACGCTGACATTTAAAACAGCGTGGTGGCGTCTCCACGTAGTCTACCAGCTCGTGTCTGGTGAAGCCAAGGTTGATCTTCTCTGGACGTTCCGAATTGGGAGCGAATGTGAGAACTACAGAGTCAGTGCGCCTTGATTCCCATTCGGTGGATGAGGTTTGGACTCGTCGTATGATTCTTCTTGCGTGGTATACTCCCTGAGGTCTCAGGTAGGTTAACAGCTCTTCGTCCGAGTACCATCTTGGGACACCTTTTATAATGCAGGTATTTTTCATGTAGCTGTGTGGTACACGGGCAGATATGGCAAGACCGCAGATAGTGTTGGTCTCTAGAAGCATATTAGCTTGATGTTCTGTCTCTATATCCAAGAGCAGGGCTCCCTGTGCTGTGAAATGACTCTTAATTGGCGCTCCGACGAGAATCGTTTCAATTTCCGAGTATAGGTGAATAGGATTCACTTGCCTCAAGTTAGCTCCTTCGGATGTTGGAGCAATTAACACAGGAATGCCCACCGTCCTGTCTTTGCGATGTCGCACAAGGCGGAAACCACCCTCGTCCATGTCTTGATCTGTGAGGTTCGCCCCGTTGTGGTCCCCGACGACAGTTGATTCGTCCTCTGATTCAACGCTGTGTTGTCGCTTGCAGTCAGGTACGCTTGCGCAAACCAGCTGGTGCTTCTGACCAGGTGTCACACCTTGGGCGGTCATTGCGGCGCTCTCCCTGATGCTTGTCTCGTTTCTTCTAGCACCTTTCGACGCGGCGGGCTGCGCAGAACCCGTCGGTCGCCGATACGGCAGGTACCTTTTCGAGTCGTCCGACGTCTTGGGCAGTGCTGAGCCGTAATATAAACAAAAATAAACGATAAAAGCAGACAGAGCTGCTTAGCCAATCAGCAACAGCTTCGTCGTCTTCTTCGTCCAAACTTGTCGCTATGACACTGCCGCTTACTCCCCATTGTCGCTATGACACTGCCGCTTACTCCCCATTTTTTCTGTTGTACGGCCTAGAACATACGTTACCCTAGACACAGTCATTCCGTCTACCGCAACACTGACCTGCGAATATGCCCTTGACACTGTCACTCGGGCTGCCCACGCACACGAAATCACCCGCACTAGCCTTCTGGCCTCTCAAAAGAACCAACGACATTTTATGATCAACAGCACCACGACGTGCACTTCTTACCCGGTTAATTGGTGCTGCTGTGGTCTCCGACCCGTCAAGTCGCCTTCTCGGAAAACTTCTTTACCGCTACGCAGGTCCATATGGAGTCCTTCGAGAAGTTACTCTTGTGACATATGAAATCGCCCCTGCTGCCTCATCGCCTTCAACTGGCCCACAGATCACCGATATCGTACATGTCGCACGCTTGAAGCCTTACCACTCTCCCGCTGACGTTGACATCTAGATGCGCCGAGACGGCGCTTCTGCCGCCGAGAATCATGCTACATGCATGTTGACATTTTGTGGGACGATGCACGTGTGTGCCTGACGAAGAGGATGAAGAGTGGTCTCCGCTCGGTGTCTGGTAAACCGGTAACGCCGCTGCTGCTGGTTTGAAATATATTTCATCCACAGTCTCGTCGATACGGCGTCTCTTCTCTTTCGTAACAATATTATACTCAAGGAAATATAAACACAACGCCGTCTAATAAGCAACTCATAAACAAGAAGTGACGACATACTACTTCTACAACTACAGAGAACTGAATGACCCACGGCGTAGAGAGCTCCTCCCATAAAGCTGTTTAACGATTTAGATTACTTCGTGTTCTACTACGGGAGAGTCTACATACAGCCATCTCCATTGCATGGTATCTGAGGTAGAGTGAATCCAGGACGAGACGCTGAAGACACATAACACCTACAGAAAAGCAGACGCATAACACAAACACAGCATTGTGTATGTGCTATGTGTCTGCTTCTGTGTCCCGTCTTGAACGCGCTCTATACCTCAGATACTATCGATAACCAACAAGCCCACCATGCAACCTTGGTCCCCATTACGTAGCACATGAAAAGGGTGACTGTATGTATAAAACAACGTTCAACGATTCACAGCATGATATTGACACGAGCATGTATTGGGTTTCTAGCAGTTGCGTGGCTAGTGCCATCATTACTTGTGCGTGTCGAATGATTTGGTCGGCAGAAAAAGACGACGAACTCACGCTGCTCGATCGAAGCTGTTCAGCTGATTGCTACACTGTTACTTGCACTGATTTTATTACCGTGACAAAATGGTGGAGGTGCTGGGTACAATCCCACTTCGCTAGTTTTGACTCAAGCCGCTTCAAGCTTCTGTCACTATTTCAACCATTCCGGAGGAAAACCTGGTACTTCGCCTGAGTCGCCGCTTGCTAGGACTACCTCCTGAATTTGGTCCCTTGAGCTCGGCCAGAATGACCACCACAACGGCAAGTCAGACGCAAGAGAGCATTGTAGACCAACTCGCTTCCACCCCAAGCGTCGTCTATACAGCACGCACCCCAAAGCCGTTTCATGGTGATGTATTTGAGGACGTAGATGACTGGCTAGACCACTTCGATCTGGTCGCAGCTACCAACGAATGGAACGACATCAAGAAGCTTCACTACGTCTGCTTAACACTTGAAGACTATTCTCGCATCTGGTATGAGAACCATGAGCCGTCTATCACCGACTGGCAAGAATTTCAGCAAAGCTATGCCAGGCATTCAGAAATCCCAGAAGGAATGGCCGAGAAGGCTCTGCAGAGCCAGGTTTGGAGGCCAAATGAAAACGTGGCTATGTTTGTCGAGTACATGTCACGCTTGTTTAAGCACGCGGACCCAACGATAGATGAAACAAAAAGAGTTCGTCTCCTCCTGCGGGGTGTCCAGGAGCAACTTTTTGCTAGACTCATACGCAAGCCCCCAACCACTGTCGATGAGTTCATCGCGGAAGCTGCTACCATGAAACGGGCGCATCAGCAACGCTCTCTACAGTACGACCGCCAAGCTTCTGTTGCCGCGGTATCACCTTTCACCTGTGGACAGGACTTATCAGCATTCCGCGAGCTTGCGCGGAGCGTGGTCCTCGAGGAGCTCGAAAAAGTCCGTCCCACTTCTGCTCAACCAAGTGCCACGATTCTGGGAGACATTATCCGCAATGAACTCAGGAATGTGACCCAACCATTGCTCCCAATGCGTGCGGAAGCTCCTGCTCTGTCTTGCGCCGAAGCACTGAGGAGTCCTCAACCTTCTACCGGACACAGGCCACCCTCTACTTTCTCACCGTCACCCCGTAAATTCGCACCTGCAAATAACTACGAGAGCACTTTTCAGTACGACGTTCCGCGTGAAGTCACCCGTAAATCTGGCGTATGGCGCACCTCTGACAACAGGCTTTTTGCTACCACTACGGTGAAGCGGGCCATCTGTACCACCAGTGTGCGTATCGCAGGATGGGCCTTCTGGGGTTTCACCCTAACGCGCGTCGACCCAGCAACGGCGAGCGTCCCCGCGAGATTCAGCAATACCTAGCAGCGCAGCAGCCGTTTCCTCCTGCACAAAGCCACCGGCCACGCTCACCTTCTCCTCGGCGCATCGTCTCGCCTAGTCCTTACGCCACGTTCCTGGTGCACGAAACAGGTCCCCAAGTCCTGGCCCACGCCAGGAAAACTGAGGCCAGCAGCCTCTGGGGGTATGGCCGCTGTTGACCAAACTGACAAACATCCTCTGCCACGACACGTTGACGATGCCGATATTTCTGTCACGAAACTTTCTGAACGTGACGCAGCAATTTCCGCCGATATTTTTATAACCGTCGACAATCACTCGACCACCGCACTCGTGGATACTGGCGCCGATTACTCCGTTATGAGTGGGGACTTCGCGGCTTCTCGCCGAAAAGTGTGACGCCTTGGAACGGTCCGCAGCTCCGTACCGCGGGTAGTCATCTGGTAACGCCGGTTGGAAGGTGCACTGCCCGAGTAAATATTGGCACTTCGACCTTCATCGAAGCTTTCGTCATACTGCGGGAATGCTCCAGGCAGGTCATCTTGGGATTAGACATTCTTCGAGAATATGGGGCTAATATAAATCTCCGAGAATTTCTGGTGACGTTTTCACTTAACAAACATTCTCAGGATTGTGAATCGCGTGTGATGGCGTTGTGTGTATCCGACAATTCAGTGACAGTACCGCTCCGTTTCAGTGTTCTGGTTAACATGCTGAGTGGCATCAACCAAGCTCAGAGTTGTGGAAGGCAATGTGTCCACGCTCTTGTCTCGTCAACTATGCGTCGCCCGTGGTCTCATAGAATTGACCCAAGAGCCTGCGAAAATTCTACTAACAAATTTCAGTCATAAATACCAGCACTTCATGAGGCAGTATGTCATCGCTTACTACGAAGAAATCGAAGACTCGAAAGCCAGCTTCTCACTCGCGCAACTCTCCTCCGGTCCTCGCGACGACAAAGCATGATGTGAACTGCGCACTGTCGACTTCACAGCGATTGAATCTTCGCTCCCTCCTGTTTTCCTTCAATGATTACTTTGCCACGACGTCCAAAATAAAACAGACACCCGTCGCAAAGCACAGAATCATAACAGAGCCCAGCGAAAGGCCTATTCGACAACATGCTTATCGAGTTTCCTGCAGAGAACAAGACGCCTTCCACGGCCAAGTACAACAAATGCTTGCTGACGACATCATTCAGCCATCTACAAGTCCATGGGCATCACCGATTGTGTTGGTGAAAAAGAAAGATGGCACATTGCGTTTCTGTGTTGATTATTGCAAACTGAACACTGTGACAAAGAAAGACGTTTATCCGCCTCCTCGCATCGACGACTCATTCGACCACCTTAGAAACACTCGATATTTTTCATCCATGGATCTACGCAGTGGTTATTGGCAAATTAAGGTCGATAAGGCTGACCGAGAAAAAACAGCCTTCATTACTCAAGGTAATTCAAGGTGTTTCCTTTTGGACTGTGCTCGGCTCCCGCGACTTTTCAATGAATGATGGACAAAGTTTTGTCCGGTCTCAAGTGGCAGCCGTGTCTTGTCTATTTAGATGACGTCGTTGTTTTCTTATTGACTTTCGAGCAGCACCTTCAGCATCTTCGTGCAGTACTTGAGGCGCTACGAACAGCTAGCCTGTCGCTCAAGCCCGAAAAATGCCACTTTGGCTACGAGGAGCTCAAGTTTCTCGGTCGTGTCGTCAACAGTGACGGAATCAGCCCAGACCCCGAGAAAACACTAGCTGTCGCTGCCATCCCAACTCCAACAAACAAACACGATGAACGCCGTTTTCTGGGCCTTTGCGCATACTATCGTCGATTCGTTCCGAAGTTTTCCAAAATAGCAGAACCCTTAAACCAACTCATGAGAGACAACGTTGCTTTCGTGTGGGCCCCAGAACAACACGAAGCTTTTTGCGAGCAACGAAGACGCCTCGAGACTCCTCCAATCTTGGGTAATTATAACGAAAATACCGACACTGAAGTGCATACAGATGCAAGTAATGTCGGCATCGGAGCCGTCCTTGTGCAATGGCAGGAAGGTATCGAACGAGTGATCGCCTACGCTAGTCGTACGTTATCATCGGCTGAAACGAAGTATTCCACCACAGAAAAAGAATGCCTAGCTGTCATTTGGGCCATAACCAAGTTCCGACGGTATTTGTACGGGCGTCCTTTCAAAGTAGTCACCGACCACCATTCCTTGTGCTGGCTTACAGGCCTCAAAGACCCCTCGGGCTGCTTAGCTTGATGGAGTCTCCGCTTAGAAGAATTTGACGTTACGGTGGTTTACAAGTCAGGACGCAAGCACACCGATGCTGACTGCCTATCACGTGCCCCAGTCGAGTTGATTACTCCTGACCAAACTGACGACGAAAGTTTCCTAATGGCCGTCACAGCCTCTGACTTCGCTCAAAAATAGCATGATGACACAGAACTTCGCCCTATCATCGACTATCTCGGGGACAAGCTTAAACAGCCACCACGAACATTCAGGCGCATGATTTCATCATTTTTCCTTCGTGACAACGTCCTGTACAAGCGGAGCTTTGATCACAACGCTCGAACCACCCTACTGGCCTTACCATCTGTGATGCGAGATGCTTAAGGCGTACCATGAAGAACCATCTTTTGGCCATTTAGGGTTCACGCGTACTCTGGCACGTATCCGCCACACGTACTACTGGCCCAAATTGTCCCGCACGTTCAAGCACTACGTGAAACCCTGCCGAGACTGTCAGTCGCGCAAAATTCCGCCCATGAAACCTGCTGGTCTTTTCCACCTTGTGGAGCCACCGCGAGAACCATTCCAACAACTTGGCATGAACTTGCTAGGTTCATTTCCGAAATCTTCAGTGGAGAATCGCTGGATAATAATTGCGACGGACTATTTAACCCATTACTGTGAAACACGAGCACTCCAGCGCGGTATTGCAAGCGATGTCGCGGATTTCTTTATTCATGCTGTCGTCCTCCGCCATGGTGCACCGGCTGTGGTTCTAACAGACAGAGGCACGGCCTTCGCTGCCCAACTACTGGAAGAAGTGATGACAGTTAGCGGCACCGTACATCGCCGAACGACAGCTTACCATCCACAAGCTAACGGAATAACAGAATGGCTCAATAAGACCATCACAGACATGATTTCCATGTATGTCGACTTGGACCATAAGAACTGGGACAGAGTCCTCCCTTTCGTAACTTACGCATATAATACCGCCATGCAATAAACTACAAGATTTACACCTTTCCGCCTGCTTCACGGCTGCGAAGTTACTACGATGTTAGATGCCATGCTCTTACCTGACGCATTTACGACCACCACCGAAAATGCTGACCAGTATGCGCAGCGCACCGAAGAAGCTCGACAACTAGCTCGCTTGCGCATTCGCTCTCAGCAACAACACGATGCTGATAGGTACAATCTTCGGCGCAGAGAAGTCACCTACCACCCCGGAGAAAAAGTGTGGCTCAGGAGTCCGGTACGCCAACGCGGCCGCTCTGAGAAGCTCTTGCGTCGTTATTTCGGCCCTTACCGGGTTCTTCAGCGCCTTAGCGATGTAAACTACGAAGTTATCGCAGAGCCCAGCGTGCAGTCCTCCCGTCGTGGTGCCCAGCCGGACATCGTCCACATGGCTAGATGAAGCCATATTACTCACACTGAAGACTTGCTCTTGCCTTCATAGATTTGAAAGCATCGAGTCAATGCTTTTCGAGAGGGGGAGTAATGGCACGAGCATGTAGTGGTTTTCTGGTGATTGCGTGGCTAGTGTCATCATTACTTGTGCGTGTCGAAGGATTTGATTGGCAAAAAAAGACGAGGACAAACTTGCGCTGCTCGATCGAAGCTGTTCCGCTGTTTGCTACACTGTTGCGTGCACTGATTTTATTACCATGACAATATACTCTACCATGAGAGAGCTTCGATCTGTCCTGGTATGAAACTGGTACAACTGAATTGAACACAAATCGAAGACAGTTTAAAATAAATAGTGAATGCTTTATAGCACTGTATACGCACTCTGCTACAGAAGAGCGATTAGCTGCCCCGGTTATGCACGAACGAGCAGTAAATGAAACTGTGTGTTCTCAAAATGTTGTTAATGATTTAGAGCACTATGGGAGGGCATAACGTTGTCCCATGGGCCTCACATTTGATGAGGCTGTGTGGACCAAACAAAAGCCGTGGACATCTTAACATCGTGGCTGTTAATGATTCACGAGCCACCTGTACATGAAAGCAGCTGTGTTAGGAGAAATTGTTCGGTGATTTAGAGTGCGATGTACTGTACTGTGAGAGAGCATGAAGCTGACCCGCTGAAATCAACAAGAAATTTGGTGCTTAGAAAACGTATTTAACAATTTAGAGTTTTTGTTACTCTGCTAAGTGAGGGCAGGAAACCGTCACCATTCATGCACTGGGCCTGCTATTGCTCATGCAGCCAGCATGCAAAGGCACTGACCACGTAAGCAATGTTTCAAGACACTATAGTTTGTCTAGTTTGTCTCTATATATTAACGGCTTGACTATAGGGCGCTTTGGGTAAACGTTCCAACGCTGATTATGGATCAAGTTCTTTTATGAATACCTTCATGCCATTTATCCTGACATCTCCAAAAGATATCCGAAGATACACCAACTATCATAACTTCTAATATCACAAACGCATAGTTGATGCCACCGTCCGTCCTGCGAGTCCTGGCAGGAGTATTGGAGTATTCAGTGCACAATTCCCTACGAGAGCTTGGAAGATCACGGCTGGACTAGATGAGCGGCACAGAGTGCGGCGTGCCACTCTTCTAGTTCGGCCGTGGGCTGATATAGCGCCGCTTGATGTGGACGCGCCCACTTCGACGCATACTGGCACACCTAATTTTCTAGGACCAAAGCCAACGGTCGTGATTAAGCAATTCCAGTACATCTATTACCATGCACTTTAACATAACATTTGGCGGAAGCCACGCCTACATGGCATCAGTATGTCCATAAGAAACACTGGTACTTGATATGCACGCCTTGAAATCGTCTTTATTTAAGCAAGGAAGCGGCAAGGAGTGCGCACTGCACTATGCGCATAAGGAGGGCATAGTCGAAGACGGAGTTGTGGCAGCAAGAAGAGCATCGATTACCAGACGCTGAGTTTATCTAAGGTCGCTGTACCGTGCAGTGTTATGGAGCCCATCCACAAAGCGCGAACAAAAAATTGGCCCTGTATCTGCATGTTAATCTGCAGATGTCGTCGAGAGACGATAGTTTTGCGTCTGGAGAGAGGAAACAAAGCGTTTATTTGATGTTCTGCGCAAGAAAATCGGTAAATGGTATTCTGGAGGCACTGCTCGAGCGTGCAGTGGTGGTGAACGAACGCATCGAGTCACGTCACACGTGAGACATAAGCGCTATCTGGTAGTTATCTTGGAAAACGAAACGCGCGGCTCTAAGACGGGCGTGCACGCCCGTTTTAGAGGTTATACGGTGTAGAACGCAAGACGACGAGTAGGTGCCATTACCGTGTCATCTTAGCAAAGCGTTGCTAAGCACGCTTTGCTTAGTGTTGCAAGCAAAACACTTGCCTTTTTGTGCGAGCATTGCACGGACAGCGCAGCGTGATAAACGCTACGGTCCTTAGAATTACCTATGTATTCCTTTTCTAGTAAAAGACACACATACAGAATATATGCTTCTTGTTATGGTGCCTCAATATATGCGCAATAATTGCTTTTTAATTGAAAATTGCGCAAAGATGAACGCTGAATCTTGAACAACATTCATGGGCGCTACGGATGTGGTCAGCCGTTTAAAGTATCGGCTGGTGCCGTTCAGAGAATCGGGTACCGCTAAGAGTGGACAAATAGACAAATGTACAGACAGACAGACCCATGTTTTTGCGTTAAAGGTCTCTAAGAAAGACTATGGTCTTTAAAATTATCTTTGCCATTCAAACGCCAGGCATGCGCGGAAGACGCAGCAAGGTCACACCAAACGCTTGAAGAGCGGCCTTTGAAAGACTGTTCTAAATATTCATTGGGTAACTGCTCTAAGCACACTTGCTTGGAACCAACTACGACATTAATAATAAAAATTGTTGAGTAGTAGGCGGTAATCGCTATGCTATGTTTGGTCATTTTTAAGTGGGCTATTCGTTAAACACTTTCAAGGAATTTTGTGCCAATTGTTCATGCTGTTGTGGACGACGATGAGCAATTATGCCTGAAGTGGGTATGTGCCACAGTTAATAGTAGAACAAGAACAAGCTTTTGTTTTGGGTTGAAGCATTGAACAACTCTCTCGTTACGCTATTCACATTGTGCGTCGATTGGTTGTTCTTTCGCTCTTTTGAAACTCTTTATCGCGATTGCTTTGGCGACATCAAGCCTGCCTAAAGCAAGTTTGCCGATTAGTCCCAAGCACCGTATTGGCTCAATGGTAGAATACTAGGCTGGTACCCTGTGGACCCGGGTTCGAGTATAATTGTATCATTAAAGCTTGTTTTCTTTTTCTTATACCGTGCGACAGCGGTTACGGAACCAGCGGTGGCGGCAGCGGCAGACAACTACGGCGCTGCGTGAGACCCGAGTTGTGATCTTATAACTGCTTTCGCTGTAAAACGCGACGCACATCACGTTTTCCCTCTGGCCTGGACGCGATTTCTAACAGGGCGAGTGGGAACGAGGTGCGACAGCCAGGTGAGTGTCGGAGACAAGGAGAGAGATAAATAACATTTATTTGCACCCATCCAGCATGACGTGGGAGGACCCTTTGGAAGACTCTTTGTCCCCCTTTACGAACTAGTTGGTAATACGGCTGGATGCTATAAGCGAGGTTTGGGGTAACGCCAATGCCTTGCTGTGTCTTAAAGCACTGAGTTTCATTGATTTACACGTCCCGGACGGCTCCGGACGGCCCCGGATGCCGGCGCTGCATTCGTTTTTCTCGGGGACCAACTGGAATCTCCGCCCGCTGGTCCGGGATCACTCGGACACATGTTCGTTTTTCGCGTGTCTGGCGGCCTGCGAGCGGCTCGGGACCGCCCGAACAATTTCTTTCGGGCCGCTGGCAGACGACAGCACGGTGCGCATGCTGTGCGGCCATTTTAAGTTTGACACGGGAAATTTTCGATGTGCTGTTGCTCTCTCTTCGCTTTTCGGTCCGCTTCTCGCATGTTTCTGGATTTCTCATTGTTAGCTCACCCAGTTTTTGTCATCGGTGTTCTGAGCCACGTCGAGCATGTGCGCATTCCCATAGGTTGGGCAAACACGCGTTATGCTCGCTAGGAGAAACAACGGTGGAACGACCACGCCGGCCTACGATGCGCATGCGCTCGAGTAGTTCACTTACAGTAAGTTGCATCACAACAGAGAGAAGAGAGAATTAAACGTTTATTTTCGAAACAGTGAGTGCCCCGAGCAATGCCCGGTGTCACCCTGAGGTGGGAGGGCTCTTTAGTCCAGGAACCCTCTGGCTTCTACTGCCCTCTTCACCCTAACGACAAGTTGTTGTTGCTCTTCCATGTCCTCGAGGGCGAGCTTCGCCTCCCACGTTTCGGTTAGGTCTTCTTTCGTCCGTCCTGCTTCGTTATCAGTCGTGTGTTGTTGCAGATTACGTCTGGCAACACTGGCATGCAAGAAGCAAGTGCGCCAGGGTGTCCGGTACGTTGCAAAGCGGGCACATAGAGCTATATCTCGTTGGGTAGAGACGGTGCATCAGGGCCCCATGTGTGTATGGGCTGCTTTGCAGGCATCTCAGTATTATGTTTTCCTCTTTTGTCAGTTTTGGGTGTAGTGGAGGGTATACTCGTCGCTCCAGCCTGTAATGCTGGAGTAACGACGAGTAGGTGTTTTGGACAACTTCTGTCTCTTCAACGACGGGTCGAATGTCCTGTAGAAAGGGGGCAGGCCGGCTGACGTGCTCGCGGGCAGCGGCGTGGGCCGCTTCATTTCCCTGCAGACCCTCGTGTCCTGGCACCCATAATACACAAGTGTATGGGAGTGGAGTGCTTCGCCGTTTCAAAATATTGATGGCATTTGCTGAGATGCGGCCCTTAGCAAAATTTCTGCAGGCGGCTTGTGAGTCGGTGAAAATCACCGTGGCGTCTGTACATGTTTTGGTTGCTAGAGCGATTGCCGATTCTTCTGCGGCGTCTGAATTGAGTGCGTTGACCGTGGCCGACGCTAATTATCGGCCTTGAGAATCGACGACGCTGACAGCGTACGCGTTTCTATGTGGATACTTGGCCGCGTATTGTAGCATCACAACATAAATAGGTATAATTCACTACCTAACTGCTATTTAGGTTGCAATTGAGTCAGCGTTGTGGCCTGTGTTTCAGCTATGGAGGGAGCAGACGGCATTGCCAGGCATAGCGGACGCCACAGCGGATGCAGTCAGCATCAAGCGCGCAGATGGCCCGAGGCCCCTCGGGCTGGCTTGGGACTTTTAAATCACGTGCATGTGACGTAGCCACCTGTGAGCCGAGGCGTCCGCGAGTGATCCGGGACTTGGTAAATCGATGAAGCGCACTAAAAATATTAAGGCACACTGTTTTCTGTTTAAAATACGTCGAGGGGCTTGGTTGTAGCAATGTCGCGTGGTACATAAAGCATGATAATCATGATATGCGTATAATGTAACAACATGACTACATGCCACGCTCATGATGCGCGAGTGGCTGTTTCGCGAGCTTCACTTATGCCAAATTTAGTATTTCGGTACGTGAATGGATGACAAATGTATAATACTGGTGCAAACATGATATATGAGATGCTTGGCATGTAACAACATGACTACACGCTACGCTAATGATGATATCGCAGCCGTTCCGCTAGCTTCAAATGTACCAAACTCGGTATTACGTGACGCAAATGGACAACATAAGAAAATGACGCATCCAAAGATGATAATCACGACATGTGTGTCATGTAGCAACATGACTACATGCTACACTCACAATGCGCTCGCGGCCGTTTCGCTAGCTTCATAATCATCATCATCATCATCGCTAGCTTCACATATGCCAAATTTGGTATTACGTGCCGCCAAAGAATGACGAAGGTATGTCACTAGTGCAAACATGATAATCATGAGATGCGTGTCATGTGAGAACATGACTAGATGCCATAGTCAAGGTGCCAATACATTTCGACGTGACGAGGTGCGCGTGCTCACCGGCGTTCACTTAGCCACGTCACGCCGGCGTTACCACACCAGGCTTCGGTCCTGCCGTATACTGGCAGGCGCGCGCCGCGCTGAGTTGCTTTGACGCATGCGCGTTGCAGCGCGTCCGGCGTCCCTCCGTCACGAAAAGAGGGAGACGCAGTGTTGTCTGGGTAACGCATCGGCTCGATCTGCAGCATGTCGCATTTCGTGCTGGTTGCCGTCTGGCCACGCCGACGGACGCTGGTCGCGCCTGGCGTCAGGCTATAGAGTTCTCATGTTTTGCTAAGGTAGCCTCGCTCTGCCCAGAGTGCGCGCGCATCAACGCTACATTGGAGTATATTAGGCCATTCATGATGCGCTCGTGGCCGTTTTGCTAGCTCCACATTTACCAAATTTGGTGTTACGGGACGTCAATGAATGACGAAATATACGACTGGTGCAAACATGATAATCCTGACACGCGTGTCATGTAAGAACATGACAACATACCACGCTCATAGCGCGCTCGCAGCCTTTTCGCTATCTCCACATATACTAAGTATGGTATCAGGTGACGTGAATAGATGCCGAAGGTAAAGGACACATCCAAATATGATATGCATGACACGGAAATCATGTACGGCATCATTTACCTCCACCTCGTAACGTTGTGCTGATTTTAAAGTTACATCAACATTTCTCATTCGTGCTTCGCATATCATCGATTCCACCTGTACGTGGGATCTGCCAATTTTTTGACTGGATAATATTTCTTGAGAAAAGGAAGTGTGACAGATGTAGGGCACATTCGTGCACTCTCCTTCATGAGTTAGACAATAAAACTGTCAGTTAAGCCTCCGCCATCTTCTGTGCGCCTTCATTGGCCGTGGAGTCAACTCGTGTCAACAGAACGTTTTGTTCTTTTTTTTGCGTGTGAACTCTGGCATAAAAGCCTTTCATGTTATACTGTTATTCTGTTTCCTGTTTGAAAATAATCTTTTATAACATGACAGTGAAGAGTGCCTCTGTAGTAGAATTGCGGGTGAGATTAAAGTTGAGAATTCCCCACATAGTGTAGCAATACGGAACCAGCACGACATCCTTCATTGTGGGTGTTCCCATTGACATGCCGCAGTCCCACCTCTACCGAGAAGTTTTGTATACCTTCGTAGTGTCTGGCGATGCGGAAAGTCACGTCATGCCGAGTGGTGCAGTTAAATAGTGTTCGCCTGCTGAAGGTGGCGTGTTGCTCGCTGGCGTCTCTGTTAGGAGGCCGTCACGACTGTACTGTCCCGCGCCGAGTTGCTCCCACAGCCTTCAGCGCTGTGCTTCGCTTCACCATTCCGCGGTGGTTGTGTAATCACTGACAAATCGAGAAGCACACGCAGATTACGTGTTCGAACTTATAAATTCTGCGAGTGCTTGTGGCATTAAGGTAACGATGTCCGGCTCCATTGCTCGTAAGTCCTAAAGTCCAAGTCTCGACTCCCAGTTCTTTGACAGAGGCCATATTCCCAGTTCGACAGAGCTGTTGTTTAAGAGCGAGGCTCCTTAGGCTCGCATGATAATTGTTGTCACCGTTGTCGTAGCTTCCTGTCGGACAAAAACACAGCTTTTACGTGTTCTGTACCTAGAGCGTTCATAACGTGTCTATCGGTTTGAAATGGACCGTAGTCTGTCGTGCATCTGTCTGTCTGTCCATCTGTGCGTCCATTCAAGTGCGTGCTTTATTCTATTCGGTGACTGCAACGCAGATAATATAGACCCTAGAATATAGTGATTCGAAGGCAGCCCTGCAATTTTTCCAATCAGCCCGGTGGTATGGACCATATCAACAGAGGGTCTTTGAAGTTTGGTATCTCTTCCATACTATATTTCAGAAAGATTCTCCACATCCCATGTCAGTGGCTGCCCAATATCAATGTGGCCTGATAGGCAGTGGACACCCTGACAATGCTGCTTGATCAGCGCTTCAAGGCAACAGGCTGCATACATTACCGTTATGAAGGACCGACGCAGCCAGCCAGCTTCGAGTGACCAACCGGGAAATCACCCTCTCCACTGGGAATACAAGTAGACAGTCCAATCAACTCTACTGAATTTGGTATAAGCAGCCACTTCACGAGGCTTCAAATTCCCGCGTGCTTGGCCTGGAAATTCACGCCAGTGGATCTGCAGCACCTCCGGTCAAAAGTTCAAAGCAGCAGGCATCAGAAACAATACATAACATACGAAGCATCGAGAAGAAAGTTCGTGGTGCAACCTCAAACAAGGCTCGCTTTCTTGTCCGTTTGATATTGCCACCAAGGCTCGTTTCCCACAGTAAGTTTCATCACTTCACGCTGGCAGAGTGGGCACGTCTAGAGGCGATCAACCACGAAGCCATGCGCTCTATAACAGGACTGCCACGCATCACTCCACTGACAGTACTGCAACAGGAGTTCGAACTAAACACTATTGATGAATTAGTACAACACCGTTGCTGTGCGAGCAAGCTCAAGCCAACAACGTTCTGTTCGGCTGCTGCATTGGCGTGGTACATGGCCAAAGAAGTGGTGCATGGTCAAAGAAGAGACGACCACTGCTGCCCCGTGGAACAAAATGCAACAAACTAAAAACAAATCTCTTGGTCGCATTTACAGCCCTGTTCCCTGCCAGGCTAACGCCCAAGTTTCCTGCCTGCTTCATACCGATAACCTAGATGCCGCTACTGTCGTCGCTTATACTGATGCCAGTGTGAGCGGCAACACCATTCACACCGACCTTTTATGTCCATTAAAACCAGAGGCTGGCCAGACCTGCTCATTTTTGTGCATCCTGCCCTACTGGTTCGCCTTGCTGAGCTGGCCGCCATACGTGAGGGACTGGCAGCGCTGCTACCTCTTGTACAACCTGGCAGATGCTCTCAGCTTATCATTCGTACGGACTTGACACAAGCTATACACGATATACGACGAGTGTTTCGCTCTACGCCACTCCCGGACAGTATTGACGTTCTTGCTGCCACCGCATCTGCGCAAATACTTGTTCAGATGGTTCCACGGGCCACATGGCCGGGCCTTGCCCAAGCTGATTTGGCAACCCGCCCTGAAGTTACACAACACCCGCTTCCGCATTTTCCTGAGGATGCTCAAGGACAGATGCTCCAGGAAAAAGAAAGCCTTCGACGTATCACATGAGCTCTTATACCTCCGTGTCGATCAGACCTCCCTGGTGGTTCAACCACCGAGAGAAGGTTACGTTGCGGAGACTTCGTGTTGGGGTTATGCTTACTCAAACTGTCACCACATATTCGGCGCAAAGGTACCGAGGCCCGTATGGCACATCAATCCCATTTTGTGACGCCGCAATCCAGGATGTAACTGCCTTACACTTACTGTGAACCTTCACTGGTCTACAATTAAGTCGTCGTCATCACCTCCGTCCCATGTCTCAGGCCTGGCCGACCAACCGACTTTCATCACTAGCTTCGTAGTCCACACCACACTTCTCTACTAGACTTCATACATGAAACAAATTTGTATGTGTATATCTGACAGAAAACATTTTGCCTAGTGGCTGACTTTCGAAATAAAAAATATTTTACTGAACCCCAAACACTTTACGATTAAAGACGCGTACTGGACTATGCCTAAATGATGCGACTCTACTTTGCCGGTAATGGCTAAGAGTGTCTTTCACGAAGTTATTCTGATTCCGTATCGCAATGGCTGGCAACCCCTTCTGTGATTACTGTGCTAGCGAGGGGACTTGGAAGCACATCTTCTGCGACCGTCCTCGTTGCAATGCGCAGAGAAAATTACTTCCAGCTGTGCTAGTTCGCATAGATCGCAGACCGATGACAGCGGACGCCATTCCGGAATGTCGTTTAGAGAGGTCATCGTGAGTGAAGGCGAAGAAAGCAGTCCTAAGCTTCTTGAAGGCAACGAACTCTGATCGGTGGTTATAGACTAACAGGGTTAGGATTACTGTCACGTGTGACTTTGAGTGCGCCTGCTCTCCTCTTTCTCACTCCCTCCGTCTTTCAAACTCCCTCTGCCCTGTCCCCAGTGTAGGGTAGCATACCAATCGTTCTAGACAAGTCAAGATCCCTGCCTTTTCTTTTCCTACTGTTTCCTGTTCTCCGTCCCCTGTCCGATCTAGGATCAACATTTACTATATGAATTTGCTGTAATGTTGAATGTTTCACCCCATCTAGAATTAATAAATCTAATGGTTGTGTGTGCAAATGAGTGCGCTTTTGGTAACAAGGCTTGAAAAGCTAAATCTTGAGGGTGTTTGAAAAATTGCTCAATTTCGAGTATACTTTCTACTCAACTATGGGAGATCAGTGAGCCGTCTCTTGTGTTTAGAAAAGGTGTTAAACGATTTAGAGTACTTCGTATGGTACTATGGGAGAGAATAAAGCCATACCGTACTATGGGAGAGCATAAATCTGTCCCTCACCATCTACCTAGAAAATTTGTCGCCGAACAAGCTCATGTGTTTAGATATTAGAGTACTTGGTACTCTACTATGGGAGGGCACTAGGCCACCCCGTGGGCTTCTGATACACAAAGTACAATTAAGAAAGGGCAGTTTAATGTACATTTGACTTGTACATACACAAACGAAACGTCGAAAACAAGTAAATGCAGTGTATACATCTTACAAATGACCACCTAAATCTAATTGATCACTGATTATCCAAATGTTAGAAGTCAAAGGTAAATTAAAATGAATCAAGTTAATCACATCTTACAGGATAACACTCATGCATACGTACTAGAGTGGGTGCGTGGCTAGTACGGGACAACTGGAAACTTCAGCTGTCTCTCTCTTACTTTGAAGAAACGTGTGTGCCATTGTCGAAGGAAGGCCTCTTCGCCGTGCATTTCCAGCTGCTAATCTAGGTAATTCCACACAATGAGCCTTAATTTCTGTAGTGCGGGATAGGCGCCTCTATGCGGCTTGTGTCGTACTTCCGCTAAACAGCATCTCCGCCACAGTGCGTACAAGGTCACTGTAAAGACCTGTCTTGCAAATAGCCCACGTTCTCGTCCCATGGGTGCCGTGCGAAAGCCAAAGAGGCGTTGTACCATGTGCCAGACGACCCTCGCCACGGAGCACTGAAACAGAGCCTGTTGGGCCATCTCTCTTTTGCTGCAGTTTGGGCAGCTGTCATTTGGAACGACTCCCCAATGTGCTAACCTGTCACGCGTAGGCAATGCCCTCCATCTTCTCATCCACTCAAATTCGCGCACCTAACTAGGTACGCGATTGAAACGCCATCGTTTCCATTTTTTCGTGCAGGATGCTGTTTCTTCCTCTTTACTCAGTGTGCTACTTGTCACCATTTCGCTTATTTCCTGCGATGAAACATCTTCCAAACTGCTTGAACCTATTGATTCCACTGTTCGTTTTAAGCCACTTACAGCTCTGTAAAACTTAAGCAGAACTTCTGCTCGTGGTCAAATGTACGGATTGGCCGTGAAAGTACCTTTTAGTGTACTGCTCCTGTACATCAAGAGCCTATACCCGGGGTCGTTGCTGTCATCGAAGACCTTCTGTGTTGTGTTTGCAGCCAGCGCTCTCGTGAATGTTGGTATGTCTGGGAGACTCAAGCCTCCACGGTTTGTGGGAAGCTGTAAAAATTTCCTTTGTACCTTTGCTGGTTTTCCTGCCCACTGGAAGGTCCCCGCCATAGAGGCGAGGCACCCTGAACACGGTGAGGTATAAGGGCGATGTGTGCTATGTAAAACGCAAAAGCACATGCCTGTGTCTTGATGGCTGTTGCTTTTGCCGTTAGTGACAGGTTGAAATGAGTTACTGCTGCTATGACATCGGTGGATCTCCTAAGTACGTCATCCCAGGTCCTTTTTCAGATATCTTCTTCCTCAAAGTAAACACCTAACACCTTAACAGCTTGAACATATTCTAAGTCTCCTGGCAATAGTTCTCTGAAGCCTCCAAAGCATAATGCCTTACATTTGGTGGTGTTTAAAAGAGCACCAGACAGATTAGAATACTCAGAAAAATGTCAAGGATTGTACTATAGCTAGACAAGTTACGAAAAAATACCGAAATATCATAGGCGTATGCGACAATTTTGAATGTTTCCTTGCCTGGCATCGTAAAACCCACTATGCACTCACAGTTTGAAACCTTTCTAACCAAAGGCTATAGAGACATAATGAATAATACCGGCGGCAACAGATAGCCTTGACTGACCCCTTTTTGAATTGCAAAGCTTCTGGTCACTTCCTTGTTTTAATAAAGACAGCTTGATAGAACCTGATAAACTATTTTTACCAGTTGCACTTAGTGCTCCGGGAGGCCAAAGATGCTCAAAATAGCGAAAAGATACCCGTGTTCAACTCTATCAAATGCTTTGGCCTGATCAAGAAAAATATATACTCCTGAGAGTTGTTCTTTGGCATATGCGTAGAGGTCTCTGATGATTGTAAAAGGTACGAAGACGGAACGTCCTGGTACTGCACATGACTGCAAGGATGACACAATCTCTTCCAAGAAAGGCCGCAGACGCCTTGATAGCAGCGTGGCTACGAACTTATGGCCTGTGTTTAGAAGGGTAATGGGCCTCCACGATTTAGGATCTGACGGCTTCATACTCTCTTTCAGCAATAGAACCACTCTTTCATCGCAGAAGGACTATGGTTTTTGGATATCACGCAACAAAATATTCACGAGATCGGTGATCGCATCTCTCAAGATGTCAAAGAAACGCAGATACAATTCCGTGAGTACTCCGTCTGGGCCTGGTCACGTGGACGTAATCATTAATTTTAGGGCATACCATACTCCCTCTTTATCAGTTTCTGCATATAATACTAAACTGTCTTCCGAGCCTAGCGATGGCAAACCTTCGCAAAAGGCTGAGAGTTTGGCACTAAACTTGTCATCCTGTGCCTCATGGTCTGCAGTAAACAGTCTTTCAAAGTAGTCTTAGAAAAAAAACGTCTTGAACTTCATCCGGGTCATTAACAATGGTACCATCCTCTTTCAGCGCCTCATCTATGTAGCGGGACTGGCATCGACGATCGCGGTTTTTTTGTACATATGTCAAGTTTTCAATTTCATCTGCCAATAAGTGCATTTATTTTGTGAGCCTTGTAGCCTGAGACCTCTGCTTTAGAAGATTTTGATATTTATTTTCGTGCTTCAAGATATTTGAGCATAGCGAACGTAATTGACCCACCTCTTTCTATATTTTAATTGCGTCGGAGAAACTCATTCATCTTGGCCGTGAGACAAGCGTGGCGCGCTTTTCCTGCCTGTTGAGCTATGAGGCGCCAGCAAGATTTTAAGTGGTCCATGTAGCAGGAGCTATATAACCCGCTTCTGCTAGTGAGGCCACCAGCTCAGTTTGAAGTACGGAAGTGCTTTCGTCATCATGAAGAATAGTTGGGTCCATCCTCCATGGCTTGTAGATTCTCGTTGTTATGCTCACGTTAAACGTGAAGAGTAACGGTGCGTGATCATTGAGTTTCTTCTGGTTCGGCACAAGCTGGACCACCTCACATGCTTGTAGGTTCGCTAAAAAGTCTTCGGGCACATAAACTTTATTGATTCGGCTTTGGTGAATGCCACAAGCGTGGGCTGCGACGAACCCGACTCCGTGTAGAGTTAACCACCCATCAGTCAGCTTGAGATCTTGAACTAATTGCTGTAGTTCTCTGGCGTAAAAATTGGCGCCTTGGCCGGGACCCCTGACGTCTCGTGTAGTATCGAGTACGCAGTTGAAATCTCCGACAAGCACATATGATATGGGCTCGATCAAGAAATTTCTGACACCTTCATAGAACCTGTTAGTTCCTGACCTCGTTACGGGCGCATATACGTTGCAAATCTGACTCGTTTGCAGTTAAGTACCACATCTACTGTTATCATGCAGCCTACGGTGTCAACAAGACAGTGAGCACCCCTCCTCAGCGTTGCGTTCATGAAAACAACTCCTGTGCCACGTGCACGCGCATCTGTGAGTGAGATGAAGGCTTCTACATGAAGAGAGAAACAACTTTATTGATGGCATAGCAAGGTCGGTAAACTTAATTTGCTGGTGGTTCGAAGGGTGGTGGCCAGAAGCTTGCCACGACCGTATCTGCCCAGTTATCCACTTCTGCCTGAAGACGGTAGTCAGCTGACGACAGGAGCGACTCCCACGCCTCGAGGGAGGAAGCTGGCAGTATTGTTCTTGGTGGGGGGTTACCCTCGCATTCCCAAAGAATGTGATTTTGGGTAGCTTTCACGCAGCTGCAACGTCGGCAGTTTGGTGTTATCTCTTCCGGATAAATTTTAGACAGCCGACGAGGGCTGGGCAAACAATCTATTTGGATTTGCCTCCAGATCGTGGCCTGTTCCCTTGACAATCTGCCTGCGTGGCCGCGTATGTCTTGCGGTTCTCTCGGTAATAAGCTGTAATTTCGTTATACAAGGTGATCCCTTCCTGCGGGAAGTCCAGGGTGGAGGGGTCCACGTCCCGGTTGATTAAACCTCGGGCTACGCGGTGGGCCGCCTCATTCCCTGGATTACCCGCGTTAGCGGGCACCCATATGAGTTGTATATTATTGTCACGTTTCTTATTTTTGATAATGTTGGCCGCTTTCAGCCCAACAGAGCCCATCGTAAAGTTCATGAGCGCTCTTTTCGAATCACTCAGGATGGAATAGGTAGCCGGAATTGAGGTGGCCAGTGCGATGGCGGCTTCTTCTGCTTCTAATGCAGAGGCCGTTTTTACGGTGGCTGCAGTAATACGTTCCACACTACCGGTCACCGCACATATGGTGTAACGGTCTGTCGCTTGTCGAGCGGCGTCAAGATACAGAACGTCGGGCGACCTTTCCTGAAACTCTGCAACGTCAAGCTTAGTACGAAAGTTTGTCTCCTGCAAAACAAAATGGAAGCATATTCACGGGGTGAATGATGGAGAGTGGGGCGAAGCATCCGTCCGTCCATTCGTTCTTGCTTCCGTCCGTCCATGCGTCCGTCTGTGTGACCATTCGTTTGTCCATCCGACCGTCTGTGCGTGCGTCTGTTCGTGCGTCCGCACGTCCATTCGTGCGTCCATCCCTGCGTTCTTCCATGCATCCGCCCCTGCGTCCGCCCATGGGTCCATCCGTCCGTGCAGCCATCCGTGCGTCCGTCAATACATGTCTGTGTGTCCGTTCGTCCATCTAGTCAACACTCCGAGTACCATGATCTCGCATCTTTTTATCATATATTCCGCATATAGAAGCACCGCCATCCAATGGACATTCCAAGGACGAAACGAGAGATGGCACACGCACACTTTCTTACGGCTTGCGCTTCGTGTCTACGTCCCGCCTTTAACCACCTCAAGTTCATGGTATAAACTAGTTCGCTGTAGTCATGGCACTGCGGCCCAACGCTCGCTAAACCTTTCTAAAACCAAGGAGGTTACGCCCCGAGAGTATAACGTAGCAACCCTTTCTGGTCAGATAGTGCTCAATGTAGATGCCAATGGCTGCTAATGGGGAATGAGAGACAGAAGAATTCGGCTTTGGCACACGAACACTTTCTTATGGCTTGCGCTTCGTGTCTACTTCCCACCTTTAACCACCTCGAACTCATGGTATATACTAGTTCACTGTATTCATGGCACTGCGGCCCAACGCTTGCTAAACCTTTTTAAAACCAAGGAAATTACGGGTTGCTACGTTATACTTGCTAATTATCTTGGTTTTTAAAACCAAGGAAATTAGCGAGTATAACGTAGCAACCCTTTCTTGTCAGATAGTGCTAATGTAAATGCCAATGGCTGCTAATGGGGAATGAGAGACAGGAGAATTCGCCTTTTAGTTGACGCGCACGCCGCCAATTTTTCGTTCTTCAACAATGCACAGGAAAAATCTCCCACCGGCACCATCTTGCAGGTCAAAGCGTAAGCGAGACTACGTTGCTGTCCATCTGCGACCTGTTCATCAAGGAAGATTCTGAATAAAGCCCAGATCGGAATCGGCCAGGAACGCTCCCAGTTAGTTGCCCGGGCACCACAGCGTTTCGCAGTGGGAGCCAGGGCTCAACCATGCCATCGGTGACCTACGCCACGCCTCCGCCGAAAGCCCACTGTTTCGTCTTTATTGCTCCAGAGGGCAGTACTGTCGACGGTGTCATCGATGCTCTTGGAGCTGTGACCGGCCCTACCGGAATCCAGTCCCTCCAACATATTGGAGGTGTAAAGTTCACTGCTGCCACCTCGAACGAGACTGCAGCAATGAAGTTGAAGAACCGAACTGCCATCCTGCTGAACGGCGAGTCGGTACCCCTGGCCACCATAGGACCCGAAATTATTCATGTATCTGCTTTTCTAGTTCCACTGTGGGTCGGAGATGCAGCGCTTGCCTCTGCTTTCTTGGTGTAGGGAAGCGTGCAGCAAGTACACGAGGCAGCATTCAAGGGGCGCCCAGGAGTGGGTACACGCATCCGGGTGGCTCGTGTGGAAATGAAGAAACTAATACCGAATCACTTGTCGGTCCAAGACCACACGGTGATGTGCGATTATCGAGGCGTTAAAAAGGTGTGCTCTTGGTGCCGCTTAACAGGACACATCGGAAAAGACTGCGCCACCCCCAGGTGATCACGTTGCAGTGTTTTTGGCCACACCACCGAGGGGTGTATGGAGCTTCGCCGGAGGTGCGCAGAGAATCATGCGGCAGTTTATTGTGTAAGACCACGATCTTTTGCAGCAGCAGCAGCTGGTGATTCAGTTGGCGCCAAGTCATGTTTTGTGTCACGGACCCCTGAAGAAAAACAAGTACCTGCGCGGGAATGTGAGAGCGATAGCGTGACCTCACACGTTAGTTCCCAAGCAGACGATGGAGAAAAGTTGGACAACCTGCTTCCTACAGCTGAGAAGGCACCTTCAGCTTTCCACACAAGCAATGCACTCGACGACTTCTCGTCGGAAACTGCGGATTACCGCGACGCATCGGAGCCCGCTGTTTTTGCTTCGTTTCCCGGCGGGGGTCACACACGCTCCAGCGCGGACTCCGGGGGCTCTGCCGAGGTCTCGAATACACCACATTCATCGATGGGTCGTGGCACGCGAGCTACAGGACGTCCTGAAGACCCGTTTTCCAGACAGGACCCTACTCAACTGACAAGCTCCCGAATGAGCAAGCTCTGCGTTCACGCCCGCACTCTGAATCTGACCAACCGGCTCCACACGATGACTGGCCCCATCGCCGGAGCGAACCCTGCTTGCAGCTCCATGGACATTGATGGCCAGGCGGCCAAACGCCTACACCCGTCTACCACGGACTCGGAAAATTCTCGAACAGGGGTGAGTAAGCCCATTTTACAGCTCCACTTTAAGCATATCCTCGTGGAATATATTAGATTGTGCTACAAAGAGCGACCACCTTTCCATTACTTTTGAAATTAAGTTCCCGAGGTTTAGTTTGGCAGGGAAAGTTGGCTCATTCGTAAATTATGCGAAATTACAAAAAGACTTAATATCTTATGTTAACGTTTCGCGAGGAAATGCAGGAAGACCTTAGGGCATGAGTCTATGTGCGGTGTTGAAACGATCATTAAAAAATTCAACGTTTACTCTAAACTCGAACACAGCGGGATCTTTTAGCCCATGGTGGAATCTAGAATGTGTCAGGGGGTACAGAAAGCGAAAGGCGGCATGGAAAAAGCTGTTAATTAACCAATGCCCGAAAAATTGGAGTGATTATGAATTCATGGCCGCTGATTTTAAGCGTCTTGTGCGCAAAGCAAAAGAAGACGATGATATGAATAAATTTAATTATCTGTCTAAGTCTAAAAATAAGAAAATGCTTTTCAGGTTTTTATGTGCGAGAAAAATGATTCTACAGGCAGAAAGCAGTCATTCCATCATTATGTCTCCTCGCGAACTCTCTGATTTCTTGTAAAATATTGCTAAAGGCTTGCAAACCAGGTTTACGACAATTATGCCAAATTCCATGGTGAAATTAAGGGTGGATTGTGATTTCCAGGAGGTATCTTTAGCTGAACTGGCAGATGTGATGAAGAGCTTACTGCCCCCTGCTCCTGGACCTGATGGGGTGACGTCTACAATGATTAAAGTGCTATACGAAATATCTCCACATGAAATCCGTAATATAGTTAATTATTCACTGAAACATTCTTGGATTCCGGCAGATTGGAAGCTTTCCAAAATAATTCCGATACTTAAAAAACAGGGAATGTAGTTTACTCTGGATGACATAAGGCATATTTCATTGACATCTAACCTGGTCAAGCTGGTAGAGAGAGTCTTAAATGTCCGTATAATAAACTACATCAATGAAATACAATACTAAACTCCAGACAAATTGGCTTTAGATCGGGATACTCCATTTGGTGTGCACATGTGGATTTGGAAAGTCGCATACAGCTGGCTCGGCATCGCCGCGAATACTGTGCACTAGTCACTGTAGACTTAGCTAAAGCGTACGACAAAGTGGAGTATCCTATCCTAATCCAGAAGATGCAAGACTATCGCTTTCCAAATTATATAACAGCAAGGATTACAGAATTTGTGAAAGACAGAGAATTTTATTGCTTCTTGGATGGATGCTCTTTTAAAAGATATAAGCAAACACGAGAGGCTCAGTATTATCAGGGCTCAGTATTATCCCCGGTGTTATTCAACATATTACTAAGTTCCAACCCAACTCATCAGGATATCCAAATTTACGCATACGCAGATGATATTGCTTTCTTTACAACAAACAGTGATCTGCACTCATTGTATCAGGCATTACAAAATTACACGAACATGCTAGAAGGATGGCTTGAAAGTATCCATATGTCATTGAACGTCAAAAAAAGTGCGCTTCTGCCATTCTCTATTAAGGATCGTGTCAACATTTTCCGGATGTATCGTACCGAGCTCAATCCCCAGGTCGATTTCCTGAAATACCTAGGCATCGTATATAATAGGACACTAAATTGAAAAAGCCATTTAGACGAGGTTGGCTGTAAAGCGTCACGTGCCTTGGGCAGTAACGCAAATTGGGAAACAGAAAAATAGGATTGCGTAGAAGTTCATTGATAATGATTTACAAGATGTATGTGCGGCCTATTATGAAATTCGGGTGCGTATTATTTTCAGGCAGCGTGGCTTACAAGAGGAGACAATTAATAATATTAGAAAAAGAAGCTTTGCGCTTGTGTGTTGGACTCCCCAAATTTGTGGCAAATAATGTTTTGTATGTGGAAGCGCGCCTTCCACCTTTGTTAACTCGGTTTAGAAAACTTACAGTTCAAACCTTCTTAAAAATATACAATTCGCCTCTGCGACAAGCTTCTTACGTTTTTATTCAAGAACCAACCGCATTCTTTGGAACACAATGGTCTAGACTACACTCCCCTCTGATTAGGTTAGTCCAAGCTCTGCTAGAGCCTCTCAATGTAAATATTTATCAGATTGCCATAACGAAGAACCTATTTCAAAACTTGAAGTTAAATTTGATGATATTTTCCCCTCTAATGCGAAACAACTGCCCCTTCAATATTTAAATATTCGGTTAAAATATTACTTGACTCATCTGTCCATAAACAACATTATTGCGACGGATTCATCCGTATTGAACAAAAAGGCTGGAGTAGGCTTCTTTTGTACTTCTCTCGACTGGACTTTCTCAGTTCGATTACCAGATTACACGCCTATATTCATCGCTGAATTATTTGCAATAATTCTAGCGCTTCGTAAACTTCCTGCAAGCGAATCAGAAGCAGCCATACTTACCGATTCTCTCTCAGTATGCACTGCACTATCTACAGCAAAAAATTTGACATTATTGAGTATGATTAGCAGTTTATTACCAGCAAACCTGAAAAAATTTCACTTGCTATGGATACCTGGCCACTGCGGGATTTATGCAAATGAGATGGCAGACTCGTTAGCAAAAGCATCTTTAAGCGGACCACTCTTACCTATTTTACCTGATTTCGCCTACGTAACAGCACTCAGATATAGAAATGCTTGTTTGCACAAAGAAATAGAAAAATTATCATTGGATAAAGTACATCTAAGATATTGCTGGAACATCTAAGATATTGCTGGAACAAACAGTGGTGTGTATCTCGGCAGTTAGAAATTACAATCACCAGATTACGATGCAGAATTCCGAATCTGAATCACTACCTACACAAAGCTGGACTAACAGCATCTCCGTTGTGTCTCTTTTGCAAGGAATCGGAATCCATAGATCATTTCTTTTTATCCTGTCAACAATATTCTTATCAAAGGAAAAGATACCTGGTCGAACCAATTGAGAAGCTAGGTTTAAAAATAAACGCGGAAATAATTTTATCCTTCGGAGGGATTACATTAGGCTATAGCCACAGGGAGGTTTTCTCTGCTGTGTGCGAGCACATGATGGCAACAAAAAGATTACCCTGTTAGTCTATTGTTATTATTTACGGCTACGAGACTACCTGAATGCCTGACTTAGCACACTTGATGATCCTGCCGCCCGGTTCTTGGCCGATCCCCCTTTGTGGGCGAGTGCCAGCAAAGCTGAAGGTTCATCATCATCATCATAATCATCATCATCGTCCGGTAAACTGGTCACGCCGCTGCTGCTGCTTTGAAATATGTTTCATCCACAGTCTCGTCGATACGGCGTGTCTTCTCTTCCGTAACATATTTGGTGGAGGTGGAACATCCTCCGTTCTCGCCACGAAGCTTCGCAGTGGCCGCACCGTCCAGCCTCCGGCAATGGCTTCCAATGATAACCACCCATCACTGCCTTCAGCTGGAGCGCCAGCTACTACGTACCTTGCAATGTCCCACCCCCGTGATCTCGGTACGTTCTCCACCCAGCCTAGCCTTGACGTCGACTACTTGCTCCGCATGTACGATCGCGTTAGCCTGTCTCACCGATGGGACCCCACCATGATGCTCGGCAACGCAATCTTTTACTTCGATGGCACCCTGCGTGTATGGTTCGACGCCCATGAGGCCGAGCTCACCAGCTGGGACATCTTCAAGGAACGACTACACGACATTTTGGGGACCCGTCCAGTCGACAAATGGACGCACGACAAGAACTCACCACCCGTGTACAGTCATCAACCGAGTCGTATGTCTCGTACATAAAAGAAGTGCTCACGTTGTGCCGCAAAGTGGACGAGCAAATGACCGAGAGCGACAAAGTGGGCAACATACTCAAGGGCATCGCGGACGACGCTTCCAACTTGTTCGTGTACAAAAACGTAATGACCGCGGATCTCATAATTAAGGAATGGCGCCGCTTCGAAATTGCCAAAAACCGCTAAATCCGGCCTAAATTATCGTGGCTTTCAAGCATGGCTGTCACGTCAGCCTGTACCGATCTCAGTGCCACACCACCCTTGCACGAGAATGTTACGCACATCGTTCGGCGCGAGCTTGAGGCGGCCTCTCAGGTGCCGTTCCATCCACTTCCACGCAACGGCACCGTGCAAACACCTCTGGTGGTGTCAGTTATTCAGGCAGTCGTGCGGCAAAACATCTCTAACTTTGGTTTTCCTGTCGCCTGCTCTGTCTCCTGACCGGACTACAGACCGATGCCAATAAATGCACCGCGTCATGACCCATAATTTCTGCCCATATCCCACTATTCGACGTAATGGAGAACAGCAGGGGAGAAGCCAATCTGCTTGCGCTGTCACTGAGGTGGCCATTTCTCCCGCTACTGCCGAAGCACTTGGACGCCCGACCGTTGGAGCTAATTTTTTTCTTCTCCTCGGCCATACGTGGAGCCCCGTCGGTATTCGCCCAGCCGTGAGTATTCTGCTTCCTACGCACCTAACATCCGCTCTGCCGCTCGTACACCGTCACTGCAATGCCGCCGTTTTCCGTCGCCCCCACCCCGCCGCTATCCATCGCTGACTAACTATGGATCTTCCCGGACAGAAGACTAGATTATCCAGCTCCTGGAGGTAGTGCTGCATCAAATGCGACTGACCCAAATTCTCCGTTGACGCTCCCTACTAAGAACTTGCTGGAAGTGCATGTGTACGGGCTTCATTTGACGGCTTCAGTTGACACTGGAGCTCAGGTGTCTATATTGAGTGCTCGTCTCTGTCACTGCCTCAAAAATTACTTACGCCTGCCGCAACACAAGCCGTCCGTGTCACCGATAGTGGAACTGTGTCCGTCATTGGAATGTGTACCGCAAGTATTAGCCTTTCCGGCCGCATATTCCTGTTTTATTTGCCGTGCTCCACAATTGCCCACATGACTTCATCTTCGGGATGGAATTCTTATCGACGCATTCTGCCCTGATCGACTGTTCCGCCGGCACTCTCTGTTTAGAACTTCCTCTTCTTCCAGATTCTCGTCCCAAGCTGCCGAAAAGCCTCTGTACCACAGACTTCAGTCGGACAGCGCCAAAAACGCTCAAATTCATTGAATTTGCAACAAGTTCATTCGTTGTTGATGGTGATTATGTCGCCACGCCTATTACTGATGTTCTCCTGGCGCGCGACATCTCTGTGCCACACTTCGTCGTAACCATGGCCTCTAACCGAACATGTCTGCCCATTATCAAATTCGGTTTCACGCAGCAAGTTCTACCGCACGGAATTTCAGTCGCCACGCTTCGATCCTTGATAGACGCCCACGTCACCGCTTTTGCGGCAGACGCATGCTCCAATTTCCTATGTCTCCCGCAGGATGCCACATCCCTCGATGCGGCCTTGCGCCACGCGATCACCCGAAACTCAAACTTGAGCTATCGGACGCCCTATTCCGCCTTCTGGCTTCCTACCTCGACATATTTGACATCGACAGCAGTCCACTCGGTCAGACTTCCCTCATGAAGCACCGCATTAATGCTGCTGCTTCTCTTCCCATTCACTGCCTACCATACTGGGTGTCTGCCACAGAGCATAAGGTAAATCAAGAAGAAGTCAACAAGATGCCAGCCAAAGAAATTATTGAACCCTCCTCGAGCCCTTGGGCATCTCCTGTTGTGCTCGTTAAAAAGAAAGATGACACGTGGCGCTTCTGTGTTGAGTACCACCATCTTAAATGAATCACAAAAAAGGACGTTTATCCTTTGCCCCAAATTGATGACGCCATCGATTGTCTTCACAACGTACGATACTTTTCTTCAATTGACCTACGTTCTGGCTATTGGCAGATTGCGGTGGACGAGAAAGACCAAGAAAAGACTGCGTTTGTAACTGCCGATGGTCGATACCGATTCAAGGTATTGCCTTTTGGGCTATACAACGCCCCAGCCACGTTTGAGCGTATGATAAACTCGGTATTACAAGGGTTGAAGTGGTCTATATGACTGTGCTACTTGGAAGATGTCCTAGTGTATTCGCCTACATTTGAGACACACCTCCAGCGTTTGTCAGCTGTTCCCGACATCTTCCGCACTGCTTGCCTTCAACTAAACTCGTCGAAATGTCACTTCGGCCACCAGCAGACTACCGTGTTGAGCCACCTTGTCGACACATCAGGTGTGCAGCCTGACCCAAAGAAAATTCATGGCATCACGAGCTTTCCAGTAACCCAATCTGTCAAGTACGTCCGGAGCTTTGTGAGACTTTGTTTCCATTTTAGAAGCTTCGTGACAGATTTTGCAATGATCGCTTGAGCACTCACCATCCTTCTAAAGAAAGACATGAATTTTACGTGGGGTTCCGCTCAAGCCACCGCTTTTCCTCACCTCATCACCCTCCTCACGACTCCACCTACATTGCCACTTTGACCCGTTCACTCTGACAGAAGTCTAAACCGATGCGAGTGGTCGCAGAATTGGAGCCATCCTAGCCCAACGCGAGCGGAGACACGACCGAGTTATCGCCTACGCTACCCGCCTACTCACAGCTGCCGAGCGTAACTATTCAATAACAGAGCGTGAATGCCTTGCTCTTGTTTGGGCAGTCACGAAGTTCCGCCCATATTTATATGGCACGAATGTCTCTGTATAATGGACGAATACGCGCTATGTTGGCTTTCGTCACTGAAGGATCCTACTGTCCGGCTTGGGCGCTGGGCTCAACGACTGCAGGAATATACCTATACAGTCACGTACAACTCGCGAAGCCTACATCAGGACGCAGACTGCCTCTCCCACTACCCGGTCGACGAATTGAGCACCATTCCTGACACCGACACCGATACTTGCGTCTTCTTCCTTTCGTAACTTACCCGCATCGGTGACGAAAAATGCCGTGATGCATCCTTGCATGCCATAATGGAACATCACGAATCACCATTTTCCGATTGGTCCCATCGCTCTTTCGTCCACCACGATGGTGTCCTATACCGACAGAACTTCTACCCAGATAGACCATCCCAGCTGCTCGTCATTCCAAAACACCTCCGCTCGGTGGTTCTCCACGAACTCCATGACTTTCCAACTGCCGGTCACCTTAATGTGCCACGCACTTACGAACGAATTCGCCGACGCTTCTTTTGGTAAGGGCTTTCCGCTCAGTCAGAAGATACGTTGCGGCTTGTGATAAATGTCAGCGCCGCAAAACACTATCGACGATTCCCGCCGGGCACCTTCAACCACTTGACATTTCGTCAAAAACCTTTCTTCCGAGCTGGCTTAGACCTCCTGGGCCCCTTTTTCTTGTCTTCTTCTGGAAACAGGTGGATAGCTGTGGCCACAGACTACGCCACGCGCTACGCCATAACACGAGCACTTCCAACAAGCTGCGCCACAGGTGTCGCCGACTTCCTCCTCAAGAACGTCACCTTGCAACTTCGAGCTCCACGCCAGCTGCTTACAGACTGTGGCCCCACCTTTCTATTAAAGGCCATAGCCGATATCCTTCAGTCGTGTGAAACGAGGCACAAGCTCACTGCGTCGTACCACCTGCAGACAAATGGACTCACGGAGCGTCTGAATCGAACACTTAGAGACATGCTTGCGAAATATCTTTCTTCCAACCACTCTGACGGGGACCTTGCTTTGCCATACGTGACATTTGCATATATTTCTTGTCGCTATGACACTGCCGCTTACTCCCCATTTTTTCTGTTGTACGGCCTAGAACCTACATTACCCCTAGACACAGTCATTCCATCTACCGCGACACCGACCTGCGAATACGCACTTGACACTGTCACTCGGGCTGCCCACGCACACGAAATCACCCACACTAGCTTTCTAGCCTCTCAAGAGAACCAGCGGCGTTTGTATGATCAACGGCACCGCGACGTGCACTTCTTACTCGGTTAATTGGTGCTGCTGTGGTCTCCGACCCGTCAAGTCGGCTTCTCGAAAAAACTTTTCCGCTACGCAGGTCCATATGGAGTCCTTCGTGAGGTTACTCTTGTGACATACGAAATTGCCCCTGCTGCCTCATCGCTTTCAACTGCCCCACAGACCACCGACATCGTACATGTGACACGCTTGAAGCCTTACCACTCTCCCGCTGACGTTGACATCTAGATGCGCCGAGACGGCGCTTCTGCCGCCGAGAATCATGCTACATGCATGTTGATATTTTGTGGTACAATGCACGTATGTGCCTGACGAAGAGGATGAAAAGTGCTCTCCGCTCGGTGTCTGGTATACCGGTAACGCCGCTGCTGCTGGTTTGAAATATATTTCATCCACAGTCTCGTCGATACGGCGTCTCTTCTCTTTCGTAACAATATTATACTCAAGCAAATATAAACACAACGCCGTCTAATAAGAAACTCATTAACAAGAATTGGCGACATAATGCTACTACAACTACAGAGAACTGAATGACCCACGGCATAGGGAGCTTCTCCCATAAAGCTGTTTAACGATTTAGACTACTTTGTGTTCTACTACGGAAGAGTATACAGCCATCTTCATTACATAGTATCTGAGGTAGAGCGAATCCAGGACGAGACACTGAAGACACATAACACCTACAGAAAAGCAGACACATAACACAAACACAGCGTTGTGTATGTGCTATGTGTCTGCTTCTGTGTCCTTCTCCTCGGCGCATCGGCTCGCCTAGTCGTTACGCCACGTTCCTGGTGCACGAAACAGGTCCCCAAGTCCTGGCCCACGCCAGGAAAAGTGAGGCCTGAAGCCTCTGGGGGTAGGGCCGCTGTTGACCGAACTGACAAACATCCTCGGCCATGATACGTTGACGATGCCGATATTTCTGTCACGAAATTTTCTGAACGTGACGCAGCAATTTCCGCCGATATTTCTATAACCGTCGACAATCACTCGATTACCGCACTCGTCAGATTTGGGTGCACGTTGAAGAAACCCAGGTGGTCTAAATTTCCGGAGCCCTCCACTACGGCGTCTCTCATAATCATATGGTGGTTTTGGGGACGTTAAACCCCACAAATCAATCAATCAATCACCGCACTCGTGGCTACTGGCGCTGATTGCTTCGTTATGAGTGGTGACTTCGCGGCTGCTCTCCTAAAAGTGTGACGCCATGGAACGGTCCGCTGCTCCGTACAGCGGGTAGTCATCTGGTGACGCCGGTTGGAAGGTGCACTGCCCGAGTACATATTGGCACTTCGACCTTCATCGGGGCTTTCGTCGTACTGCGGGAATGCTCCAGGCAGGTCATCTTGGGACTAGACATGCTTCGAGAATATGGGGCTAATATAAATCTCCGATAATTGCTGGTGACGTTTTCACGTAACAAACATTCTCAGAATTTTGAATCGCGTATGATGGCGTTGCGTGTATCCGACAATTCAGTGACAGTACCGCTCCCTTCCAGTGTTCTGGTTAATATGCTGAGTGACACCAACCGAACGGCTCTCGGAGTTGTGGAAGGCTATGTGTCCATGCTCTTGTCTCGTCAACTATACGTCGCCCGTGGTCTCATTGAATTGACCCAAGAGCCTGCGAAAATTCTACTAACAAATTTCAGTCATAAATACCAGCACTTCATGAGGCAGTGTGTCATCGCTTACTACGAAGAAATCGGAGACTCGAAAGCCAGCTTCTCACTCGCACCACTCTCTTCCGGTCCTCGCGACGACAAACAGTCTCCGGTTAAGCTTGATGTGAACTGCGCACTGTCGACTTCACAGCAAGAGTGTCTTCGCTCCCTCCTGTTTTCTTTCAGTGATTACTTTGCCACGACGTCCAAAATCAAACAGACACCCGTTGCAAAGCCCGGAATCATAACAGAGCCCAGCGAAAGGCCTATTCAACAATATGCCTATTGAGTTTCCTGCAAAGAACAAGACGCCAACCACGACCAAGTTCAACAAATGCTTGCTGACGACATCATTCAGCCATCTACAAGCCCATGGGCATCACCGATTGTGTTGGTGAAAAAGAAAGACGGCACATTGCCTTTCTGTGTTGATTATTGCAAACTGAACACCGTGACAAAGAAAGACGTTTATCCGCTTCCTCGCATCGACGACTCATTCGACTGCCTTAGAAACACCCGATATTTTTCATCCATGGATCTACGCAGTGGTTACTGGCAAATTAAGGTCGATAAGCGTGACCGGGAAAGGACCGCCTTCACTACTCAAGGTAATTCAAGGTGCTTCCTTTTGGACTGCGCTCCGCTCCCACGACTTTTCAACGAATGATGGACAAAGTTTTGTCCGGTCTCAAGTGGCAGCCGTGTCTTGTCTATTTAAAAGACGTCGTCGTTTCTTCATCGACTTTCGAGCAGCACCCTCAGCTTCTTCGTGCAGTACTTGAGGCGCTATGAACAGCTAGCCTGTCGCTCAATCCCGAAAAATGCCACTTCGGCTACGAGGAGCTCAACTTTCTCGGTCATGTCGCCAACAGAGCCGGAATTCACCCAGACTCCGAGAAAACACTGGCTGTCACTGCCTTCCCAACTCCAACGAACAAACACGAACGACGAACGCCGTTTTCTGGGCCTTTGTGCATACTATCGTCGCTTCGTTCCAAAGTTTTCCAAAATAACATAACCCTTAAACCAACTCAAGAGAGACAACGTTGCTTTCGTGTGGGCCCCAGAACAACACGAAGCTTTTTGCGAGCAACGACGACGTCTCGAGACTCCTCCAATCTTGGGTAATTATGACGAAAATGCCGACACTGACGTGCATACAGATGCAAGTAATGTCGGCCTCGGAGCCGTCCTTGTGCAATGGCAGGAAGGTATGGAACGAGTGATCGCCTACGCTAGTCGTACGTTATCATCGGCTGAAACTAACTATTCCACCACAGAAAAGGAATTCCTAGCTGTCATGTGGGCCGTAACCAAGTTCCGACCGTATTTGTACGGGCGACCTTTCAAAGTAGTCACCGACCACCATTCCTTGTGCTGGCTTGCAGGCCTCAAAGACCCCTCAGGCCGCTTAGCTCGATGGATTCTCCGCTTAGAAGAATTTGACGTTGCGGTGGTTTACAAGTCAGGACGCAAGCACACTGATGCTGACTGCCTATCACGTGCCCCAGTCGAGTCGATTACTCCTGTCCAAACTGACGACGAAAGTTTCCTCATGGCCGTCACAGCCTCCGACTTCGCTCAAAAACAGCATGATGACACAGAACTTCGCCCTATCGTCGACTATCTCGGGGACAAGCTTGAACAGCCACCACGAACGTTCAGGCGCACGATTTCAATATTTTTCCTTTGTGACAACGTCCTGTACAAGCGGAGCTTTGATCCCAACGCTCGAACCGCCCTACTGGCCGTACCATCTGTGATGCGAGGCGACATTCTTAAGGCGTACCATGAAGAACCTTCTTCTGGGCATTTAGGGTTCACGCGTACTCTGGCACGTATCCGCCACACGTACTACTGGCCCAAGCTGTCCCGTACGTTCAAGCACTACGTGAAAACCTGCCGAGACTGTCAGTAGCGCAAAACTCCGCCCATGAAACCTGCTGGTCTTTTCCACCCTGTGGAGCCACTGCGAGAACCATTTCAACATTTTGGCATGGACGTGCTAGGTTCATTTCCGAAATCTTCAGCGGAGAATCGCTGGATAATAATTGCGACTGACTATTTAACCCATTACTGTGAAACACGAGCACTCCAGCGCGGTACGGCAAGCGATGTCGCAAATTTCTTTATTGATGCTGTCGTCCTCCGCCATGGTGCACGAGCTGTGGTTCTAACTAACAGAGGCACGGCCTTCGCTGCCCGACTACTGGAAGAAATTATGACACTCAGCGGCGCCGTACATCGCCGAACGACAGCTTACCATCCACAAGCTAACGGAATAACAGAACGGCTCAATAAGACCATCACAGACATGATTTCCATGTATGTCGACGTAGACCATAAGAACTGGGACAGAATCCTCCCTTTCGTAACTTACGCATATAATACCGCCATGCAAGAAACTACAAGATTTACACTTTTCCACCTGCTTCACGGCCGCAAAGTTACTACGATGTTAGACACCATGTTCTTACCTGACGCATTTATGACCACCACCGAAAATGCTGACCAGTATGCGCAGCGCGCCGAAGAAGCTCGACAACTAGCTCGCTTGCGCATTCGCTCTATGCAACAACACGGTGCTCATAGGTACATTCTTCGGCACAGAGAAGTCACCTACCACCCCGGAGAAAACGTATGGCTCTGGAGTCCCGTACGCCAACGCGGCCGCTCTGAGAAGCTCTTGCGTCGTTATTTCGGCCCTTACCGGGTTGTTCAGCGCCTCAGCGATGTAAACTACGAAGTTATCGCAGAGCCCAGCGTGCAGTCCTCCCGTCGTGGTCCCAGCCGGACATCGTCCGCGTTGCTAGATGAAGCCATATTACTCACGCTGAAGACTTGCTCTTGCCTTCATAGATTTGAAAGCATCGAGTCGATGCTTTTCGAGAGGGGGAGTAATGGCACGGGCATGTAGTGGGTTTCTGGTGGTTGCGTGGCTAGTGTCATCATTATTTGTGCGTGTCGAAGGATTTGATTGGCAGAAAAAGACGATGACTAACTCGCGCTGCTCGATCGAAGCTGTTCCGCTGTTTGCTACACTGTTACTTGCACTGATTTTATTACCGTGACAATATACTCTACCATGAGAGAGCTTCGCTCTGTCCTGGTATGAAACTGGTACAACTGAAATGAAGACGAATCGGAATCTGTTTAAAATAAATAGTGAATGCTTTAGAGCACTGTATACGCACTCTGGTACAGGAGAGCGATTAGCTGTCCCGGTTATGCACGAACGAGCAGTAAATGAAACTGTGTGTTCACAAAATGTTGTCAATGATTTAGAGCAGTTGGAACTTTACTATGGGTGGGCATAAAGTTGTCCCATGGGCCTCACATTTGATGAGGCTGTGTGGACCAAACGTAAGCCGCGGACATCTTAACATCGTGGCCGTTAATGATTCACGAGCCACTTTTACATGAAAGCAGCTGTGTTAGGAGAAATTGTTCGGCAATTTAGGGTACGATGTACTGTACTATGAGAGAGCGTGAAGCTGACCCGCTGAAATCAACAAGAAGTTTGGTGCTTAGAAAACGTATTTAACAATTTAGAGTTTTTGTTACTCTACTAAGGGAGGGCAGAAAGCAGTCACCACCCACGTGCAGCACCGTCTGCCGCCAATGGAGCCAGCATTCAAAGGCACTGACCACGTAAGCAATGTTTCAAGACACTACCCTATTGGAAAAATTGCCATGGTGGATACTGGAAAACATGGTGGGCGTAGTGGAAATAATAGTGGGCATGGTGGAAATAATAGTGGGCATGGTGGAAAGTATGATGGCTATGGTGGGACGTAGTGGAAAATATGGTGGTTATGCCGGGACATACTGGGTGGTATGGTGTACGGATGATGGGTAAAGTGGAAATGATGGTGGAAAGCAGAGGCTAGATAGTGGGCAATCATGGGACACTCTGCCCACCATTGCGATAATGCTGAGAAGCCCTAAGCATATGGTGGGTGGTGCTTATTATGGTGGGCCACATGGTGTACCAAGCTGAGAAACTCTTCCCACCACTGCCATAATGCTGGGAAGCACTAAGCAGATGACGGGTGCTGCTTGGTATGGTGGGCCACATAGTGTACCAAGCTGAGAAGCTCTGCCCACCATCGCGATAATGCTGGGAAGCAGTAAGCAGATGATGGGTGGGCTGATAATGGCGGGCAAATTATATAGTGTACCAAGCTGGGATCTGTACACTACATGTTCTACCATCATGATTTCCACCAAAGGTTAGGCCTACTGACCGAGCCCGTACAATTGTGTTACCCGTGCTTCCGGGTTTCAGAATACACGATTACGACGATTAAGTATGACAATACAGCGCAGCCATATGGCATCAATTACCCTAAATGCGGCATTTTTCATTGTGTATGCTGTTCGCTCAAGAAGCAACAAACATCGATGCGACGCGATTAAAGCACTCCCAGAGAACGTAATTTAGTGTCTTCTCACCGACAGCCGCCGGTCGCACTCGGCGGCACTTCTCTAGCTTTTGTACGAGAACTCAGACGTGGGAATTCGTGTGCTTGGTGAACCATTATGATAGCGTAATGTTTCCGGTGCACTGCATTCGTTTTGGCCAAGCCGTTATGTAGTTGTTGCTTTAGCGAAAGAGCAACAGCATTGCGCTGGCACGACCGCCCTCTACATTGCGCGAAAAGCATCCCAATACTCAATCAAATAAATTAGGCGGGCGTATCTATGAAATGAGCCTAGAAGCGTCATAAAGCGTGAGCAGATGTCGCCCTTTAGAACGAGCGCGAAACGGATATTAAACTTGGCAGACCCCACCGGTAAACTGTTGCTGCTCCCCAGTCCACTTGGTTTTTTTTTTCCTTTAAGTTGTGAAATGTAAAAAAAAATAGCACTAGTGCCAATAACATAGTGGCAATCGTTACAGGGCGCAGTTGCTTGTGTTTAATAAATGTGCAATTTTTAGTAGCAGGTGTAGATCTTGTCTATGTTGTGTACACGACAAACATAACTTAAGTTGAACCTTAAGTTTGTACGCCAACTAAGTATTTAACACGCAACCACCGTCATGTTGGTGTGGCGCAGTGGTTAGCGTCTTCGAATGGGAATCCGCAGGTTGCACGTTCGATCCTCCGTGGCGCCTTGTTTTTTTTTTTTTTTTTTACGGGACGGGTGTTTTTTTATACCGTTTTTATAGAATTCTTTTTTATTTTTTGTGGCAGCTCGTCACGGTGATTCTGACGTCATTTTGCGCTCAAGTGTTGCCGGCACTGCAGCACCCACCATACCCACCATGCGCCATGGTGGGTGTTTCCCACCATTCACCCACTACATTAATCCACTATAATGGTGGGTGGTGGTTTCCACCATGCCCACCATTCGTTTTTTTCCGATAGGGTATAGTTTGTCTAGTTTGTCTCTATATATTAACGGCTTGACTATAGGGCGCTTTGGGTAAACGTTCCAACGCTGATTGTAGATCGAGTTCTTTCATGAATTCCTTCATGCCATTTATCCTGACATCTCCAAAACCAATCCGGGGATACACCAACTAACATAACTTCTAATATCACAAACACATAGTTGATGCCACCGTCCAGACAATCGATGCAAGTCCTGGCAGGAGTATTGGAGTATTTAGTGCACAATTCCCTACGAGAGCTTGGCAGATCAAGGCTGGACTAGATGAGCGGCACAGAGTGCGGCGTGCCGCTCCTCTAGTTCGGTCGTGGGCTGATATAGCGCCGCTTGATGTGGACGCGCCCACTTCGACGCCTACTGGCACACCTAATTTTCTAGGACCAAAGCCAACGGTCGCGACTAACGATTCTAGTAGATATATTACCATGCACTTCAACACAACATTTGGCAGATGCCACGCCTAGATGGCATCAGTATATCCATAAGAAACACTGGTACTTGATATGCACCCCTTGAAAGCGTCTTTATTTAAGCAAAGAAGCGGCAAGGTTTGCGCACTGCACTAAGCGCATGAGGAGGGCATAGTCAAAGACGGAGTTGTGACAGCAAGAAGATCATCGATTACGAGACGCTGAGTTTATCTAAGGTCGCTGTACCGTGCAGTGTTATGGAGCCCATCTCAGAAGCGCGAACAAAAAATTGGCCCCGTATCTGCATGTTAATCTGCAGATTTCGTCGAAAGACGATAGTCTTGCGTCTGGAGAGAGGGAACAAAGCGTTTATTTGATGTTCTGCGCAAGAAAATCGGTAAATGGTATTCTGGAGGCACTGCTCGAGCGTGCAGCGGCGGTGAACGAACGCATCGAGTCACGTCACACGTGAGACATAAGCGCTATCTGGCAGTATACTTGGAAAACGAAACGCGCGGCTCTGAGACGTGCGTGCACGCCCGTTTCAGAGGTTATACGGTGTAGAACGCAAGACGACGGGTAGGTGCCATTACCGTGTCATCTTAGCAAAGCGTTGAAAACACTTGCCTTTTTGTGCGAGCATTGCACGGACAGCGCAGCGTGATAAACGCTATGGTCCTTCGAATTACTTATGTATGCCTTTTCTAGTAAAAGACACACATACAGAATATATACTTCTTGTTATGGTGCCTCAATATATGCGCAATAATTGCTTTTTAATTGAAAATTGCACAAGTATGAACGCTGAATCTTGAGCAACATTAATGGGTGCTACGTATGTGGTCAGCCGTTTAAAGTATCGGCTGGTGCCGTTCAGAGAATTCAGTACCGCTAAGGGTGGACAAATAGACAAATGTACAGACAGACAGACCAAAATTTTTGCGTTAAAGGTCTCTAAGAAAGACTATGGTCTTTGAAATTATCTTTTCCATTCAAACACCAGGCACGCGCGGAAGGCGCAGCAAGGTCACACCAAACGCTTGAAGAGTGACCTTTGAAAGACTGTTCTAAGTATTCATTATGTAACTGCTGCAAGCACACTTGCTTCAAACCCACTACGACATTAATAATAAAAATTGTAGAATAGTAGGCGGCATTCGCTATGCTATTTTTGGTCATTTTTTAAGCAGGGTATCTGTTAAACACTTTCAGGGAATTTTGTGCCTATTGTTCATGCTGTGGTGGACGACGATGAGGAATTATGCCTGAAGTGGGTATGTGCCACGGTTAATAGTAGAACAAGAACAAGCTTTTGTTGTGGGTTGAAGCATTGAACGACTCTCTCGTTACGCTATTCACATTGTGCGTCGATTGGTTGTTCTTTTGCTCTTTTGAAACTCTTTATCGCGATTGCTTTGGCGACATCAAGCCTGCCTAAAGCAAGTTTGCCGATGAGTCCCAAGCACCGTGTTGGCTCAATGGTAGAATACTAGGCTGGTACCCTGTGGAACCGGGTTCGAGTCTCATTGTGTCATTAAAGCTTGTTTTCTTTTTCTTATACCGTGCGACAGCGGTTACGGAACCAGCGGTGGCGGCAGCGGCAGACAACTACGGCGCTGCGTGAGACCCGAGTTGTGATCTTATAACTGCTTTCGCTGTAAAACGCGACGCACATCACGTTTTCCCTCTGGCATGGACGCGATTTCTAACAGGGCGAGTGGGAACGAGTTGCGACAGCCAGGTGAGTGTCGGAGACAAGGAGAGAGAGAGAGAGAGAGAGAGAGATAAATAACATTTATTTGCACCCATCCAGCATGACGTTAGAGGACCCTTTGGAAGACTCTTTGTCCCCCTTTACGAACTAGTTGGTAATACGGCTGGATGCTATAAGCGAGGTTTGGGGTAACGCCAATGCCTTGCTGTGTCTTAAAGCACTGAGCTTCATTGATTTACACGTCCCGGACGGCTCCGGACGGCCCCGGATGCCGGCGCCGCATTCATTTTTCTCGGGGACCAACTGGAAGCTCCGCCCGCTGGTCCGGGATCACTCGGACACATGTTCGTTTTTCGCGTGCCTGGCGGCCTGCGGGCGGCCCGGGACCACCCGAACGATTTCTTTCGGGCCGCTGGCAGACGACAGCACGGTGCGCATGCTGTGCGGCCATTTTAAGTTAGACACGGGAAATTTTCGATGTGCTGTTGCTCTCTCTTCGCTTTTCGGTCCGCTTCTCGCATGTTTCTGGATTTCGCATTGTTAGCGCACCCAGCTTTTGTCATCGGTGTTCTGAGCCACGTCGAGCATGTGCGCATTCCCAAAGGTTGGGCAAACACGCGTTATGATCGCTAGGAGAAACAACGGTGGAACGACCGCGCCGGCCTACGATGCGCATGCGCTCGAGTAGTTCACTTACAGTAAGTTGCATCACAACAGAGAGAAGAGAGAATTAAACGTTTATTTTCGAAACAGTGAGTGCCCCGAGCAATGCCCGGTGTCACCCTGAGGTGGGAGGGCTCTTTAGTCCAGGAACCCTCTGGCTTCTACTGCCCTCTTCACCCTGGCGACAAGTTGTTGTTGCTCTGCCATGTCCTCGAGGGCGAGCTTCGCCTCCCACGTTTCGGTTAGGTCTTCTTTCGTCCGTCCTGCTTCGTTATCAGTCGTGTGTTGTTGCAGATTACGTCTGGCAACACTGGCATGCAAGAAGCAAGTGCGCCAGGGTGTCCGGTACGTTGCAAAGCGGGCACATAGAGCTATATCTCGTTGGGTAGAGACGGTGCATCAGGGCCCCATGTGTGTATGGGCTGCTTTGCAGGCATCTCAGTATTATGTTTTCCTCTTTTGTCAGTTTTGGGTGTAGTGGAGGGTATACTCGTCGCTCCAGCCTGTAATGCTGGAGTAACGACGAGTAGGTGTTTTGGACAACTTCTGTCTCTTCAACGACGGGTCGAATGTCCTGTAGAAAGGGGGCAGGCCGGCTGACGTGCTCGCGGGCAGCGGCGTGGGCCGCTTCATTTCCCTGCAGACCCTCCTGTCCTGGCACCCATAATACACAAGTGTATGGGAGTGGAGTGCTTCGCCGTTTCAAAATATTGATGGCATTTGCTGAGATACGGCCCTTAGCAAAATTTCTGCAGGCGGCTTGTGAGTCGGTGAAAATCACCGTGGCGTCTGTACATGTTGTGGTTGCTAGAGCAATTGCCGATTCTTCTGCGGCGTCTGAATTGAGTGCGTTGACCGTGGCCGACGCTAATTATCGGCCTTGAGAATCGACGACGCTGACAGCGTACGCGTTTCTATGCGGATACTTGGCCGCGTATTGTAGCATCACAACATAAATAGGTATAATTCACTACCTAACTGCTATTTAGGTTGCAAAATGAGTCAGCGTTGTGGCCTGTGTTTCAGCTATGGAGGGAGCAGATGGCATTGCCAGGCATAGCAGACGCCACAGTGGATGCAGTCAGCATCAAGCGCGCAGATGGCGCGATGCCGCTCAGGCTGGCTCGGGACTTTTAGATTACGTGCATGCGACGTAGCCGCCTGTGAGCCGATGCGTCCGCGAGTGATCCGGGACTTGGTAAATCGATGAAGCGCACTAAAAATATTAAGGCACACTGTTTTCTGTTTAAAATACGTCGAGGGGCTTGGTTGTAGCAATGTCGCGTGGTACATAAAGCATGATAATCATGATATGCGTATAATGTAACAACATGACTACATGCCACGCTCATGATGCGCGAGTGGCTGTTTCGCGAGCTTCACTTATGCCAAATTTAGTATTTCGGTACGTGAATGGATGACAAATGTATAATACTGGTGCAAACATGATATATGAGATGCTTGGCATGTAACAACATGACTACACGCTACGCTAATGATGATATCGCAGCCGTTCCGCTAGCTTCAAATGTACCAAACTCGGTATTACGTGACGCAAATGGACAACATAAGAAAATGACGCATCCAAAGATGATAATCACGACATGTGTGTCATGTAGCAACATGACTACATGCTACACTCACAATGCGCTCGCGGCCGTTTCGCTAGCTTCATAATCATCATCATCATCATCGCTAGCTTCACATATGCCAAATTTGGTATTACGTGCCGCCAAAGAATGACGAAGGTATGTCACTAGTGCAAACATGATAATCATGAGATGCGTGTCATGTGAGAACATGACTAGATGCCATAGTCAAGGTGCCAATACATTTCGACGTGACGAGGTGCGCGTGCTCACCGGCGTTCACTTAGCCACGTCACGCCGGCGTTACCACACCAGGCTTCGGTCCTGCCGTATACTGGCAGGCGCGCGCCGCGCTGAGTTGCTTTGACGCATGCGCGTTGCAGCGCGTCCGGCGTCCCTCCGTCACGAAAAGAGGGAGACGCAGTGTTGTCTGGGTAACGCATCGGCTCGATCTGCAGCATGTCGCATTGCGTGCCGGTTGCCGTCTGGCCACGCCGACAGACGCTGGTCGCGCCTGGCGTCAGGCTATAGAGTTCTCATGTTTTGCTAACGTAGCCTCGCTCTGCCCAGAGTGCGCGCGCATCAACGCTACATTGGAGTATATTAGACCATTCATGATGCGCTCGTGGCCGTTTTGCTAGCTCCACATATACCAATTTTGGTGTTACGGGACGTCAATGAATGACGAAATATATGACTGTTGCAAACTTGACGATCCTGACACGCGTGTCATGTAAGAACATGACAACATACCACGCTCATAGCGTGCTCGAAGCCATTTCTCTAGCTCCACATATACTAAGTATGGTATCACGTGACGTGAATAGATGCCGAAGGTAAACGACACATCCAAATATGATAATCAGGACATGGAAGTCATGTACGGCATCATTTACCTCCACCTCGTAACGTTGTGCTGATTTTAAAGTGACATATCAACATTTCTCATTCGTGCTTCGCCTATCATCGATTCCACCTGTACGAGGGATCTGCCAATTTTTTGACTGGATAATTTTTCTTGAGAAAAAGAAAGTGTGACAAATGTAGGGCCTATTTGTGCACTCTCCTTTATGAGTTAGACAATAAAACTGTCAGTTAAGCCTCCGCAATCTTCTGTGCGCCTTGATTGGCCGTGGAGTCAACTCGTGTCAACAGAACATTTTGTTCTATTTTTTTCGTGTGAACTCTGGTATAAAATCCTTTCATGTTATAATGTTATTCTGTTTCCTGTTTCAAAATAATCTTTAATAATATGACAGTGAAGAGTGCCTCTGTAGTACAATTGCGGGTGAGATTAACGTTGAGAATTTCCCACATAGTGTAGCAATACAGAACCAGCATGACATCCTTCTGTGTGGGTGTTCCCATTGACAAGCCGCAGTCCCACCTCTACCGAGAAGTTTTGTATAACTTCGTAGTGCCTGGCGATGCGGAAAGTCACGTCACGCCGAGCGGTGCAGTTAAATAGTGTTCGCCTGCTGAAGGTGGCGTGTTGCTCGCTGGCGTCTCTGTTAGGAGGCCGTCACGACTGTACTGTCCCGCGCCGAGTTGCTCCCACAGCCTTCAGCGCTGTGCTTCGCTTCACCATTCCGCTGTGGTTGTGTAATCACTGACAAATCGAGAAGCACACGCAGATTACGTGTTCGAACTTATAAATTCTGCGAGTGCTTGTGGCATTAAGGTAACGATGTCCGGCGCCATTGCTCGTAAGTCCTAAAGTCCAAGTCTCGACTCCCAGTTCTTTGACAGAGGCCATATTCCCAGTTCGACAGAGCTGTTGTTTAAGAGCGAGGCTCCTTAGGCTCGCATGATAATTGTTGAAACCGTTGTCGTAGCTTCCTGTCGGACCAAAACACAGCTTTTACGTGTTCCGTACCTAGAGCGTTCATAACGTGTCTATCGGTTTGAAATGGACCGTATTCTGTCGTGCATCTGTCTGTCTGTCCATCTGTGCGTCCATTCAAGTGCGTGCTTTATTCTATTCGGTGACTTCAACGCAGATAATATAGACCCTAGAATATAGTGATTCGAAGGCAGCCCAGCAATTTTTACAATCAGCCCGGTGGTATGGACCATATCAACAAAGGGTCTTTGAAGTTTGGCATCTCTTCCATGCTATATTTCAGAAAGATTCTTCACATCCCATGTCAGTAGCTGCCAAATATCAATGTGGCCTGATAGGCAGTGAACACCCTGACAATGCTGCTCGATCAGCGCTTCAAGGCAACAGGCTCGAGACATTACCGTTACGAAGGACCAACGCTGCCAGCGAGCTTCGAGTGACCAACCGAGAAATCACCCTCTCCACTGGGAATACAAGTAGACAGTGCAATCAACTCCACTGCATTTGGTATAAGCAGCCACTTCACGAGGCTTCAAATTCCCGCGTGCTTGGCCTGGAAATGGACGCCAGCGGATCTGCAGCACCTCGGGTCAAGAGTGCAAAGCAGCAGGCATCAGGAACAATACATAACATACGAAGCATTGCGATGAAAATTCGTGGTGCAACTTCAAACATGGCTCGATTTCTTGTCCGTTTGATATTACCGCCGAGGCTCGTTTACCACGGTCAGTTTCATCGCTTTACGCTGACAGAGTGGCCACGTCTAGAGGCGTCAACCACGAAGCCATGCGCTCTATAACAGGACTGCTACGCATCACTCCACTGACAGTACTGCAACAGGAGTTCCAACTAAACACTATTGATGAATTAGTACATCACCGTTGCTGTGCGAGCGACCTCAAGCAATCAAAGTTCTGTTCGGCTGCTGCATTGGCGTGGTACTTGGCCAAAGAAGTTCACCACACACCTTCAGAGACCACCGCTATTGCCCCGTGAAACAAAATGCAACAAACTGAAAACAAACCACTGGGTCACCTTTACAGCCCTGTTCCCCGTCAGGCGAACGCCCATGTTTCCCGCCTGCTTCGTACCGATAACCTAGATGCCGCTACTGTCGTCGTTTATACTGATGTCAGTGTGAGTGGCCACACCATTCATACCGACGTTTTATGTCCATTAAAACCAGAGGCTAGCCAGACCTGCTCATTTTTTTCTGAATCCTGCACTACCGGATCACCTTGCTGAGCTGGCTGCCATACGTGATGGACTGGCCACGCTGCTATCTCTTCTACAACCTGGCAGATGCTCTCAGCTTATCATTCGTACGGAATTGACCCAAGCTATTCAGGATATATGACGAGTATATCGCTCTACGTCACCCTCGGACAGTATTCACGTTCTTGCTGCCACCGCATCTGTGCAAATACTTGTTCAGATGGTTCCACGGGCCACGTGGCCGGGCCTTGTCCAAGCTGATTTGGCAACCCGCCCCCAAGTTACACAACACCTGCTTCTGCATTTTCCTGAGGACGCTCAAGGACAGACGCTCCGGGAAAAAAGAAAGCTTTCGACGTACCACATGAGCTCTTATACCTCCGTGTGGATCAGACCTCCCTGGTGGTTCAACCACCGAGAGGAGGTTACGTTGTGGAGACTTCGTGTTGGGGTTATGCTTACTCAATCTGTCACCACCTTTTGCGCGCAAAAGTACCGAGGCCTGTATGGCACATCAATTCCATTTTGTGACGCCCCAATCTAGAATGTAACTGCCTTACACTTACTGTGAATCTGCACTGGTCTACAATTAGGTGGTCGTCATCGCCTCCGCGACAGGTCCATGGGAGAGAATAAAGCCATACTGTACTATGGGAGAGCATAAAGCCGTCTTTCACCATCTACCTAGAAAATTCGTCGCCGTGAGAAGCAGATGTGTTTAGACAAACTTTGCAGGTCCCACGTATCTGGGAGTCAATTTTATGCCAAGCACGAAAAAATGAAGGTGGCCGTGTTGCACTCTTTTATCGAGCGACACGTCATGAAATGACGCTAAATATGTGTACAAATGTTGCACGCAGAGACATATGTTGAGGAGTTGCAGATGTTTAAATAACCAGCTATCCACTTGCACAACGATGCGTCAGCTGGAAATGCGTTTTAGCAACACCAGAAGCTTATATGAAGCGCTGATGCTCACAATGATGCTGGCCCTTGACACTGCTGCATAAATCGATTTAAGCACATGGCACCTCACCACTATTGACGTTAACCGGACGTGACGGCTGTATGAAAGCAGTACATATGTAATGTTTATAAAATTGGGTAGGCAGCACTGCAACCACTATTGATGTTTCACGAATATTGGCGTCTACTTGAAAAGTAGGAGACCTGGCGTTGCTCTGTGATAGTATGCTTGACTGCCACGCAGAGTGATTCGGTTCGATTCCTGCTTGGACCCTGAAATATATTATCTGCATTTGTCGGGAGGTCAACGCCACCTATGTGAGGTGGCGAAAGCCACAGAGAGTATCAGAGTCGCTGAGCAGATGTGCGGCCCGCCCAGCAGGTTTTTTTGTTTGTTTTTTTTTTTGCATAGCGATGGCTCTACGCTTTATGAAGTCGCATATTATGAGCTACATAGACGCTTCAGAAACTCGGATATTATGCCTCGTTGAAGGCGAAGAGGTCCTGAATGCCAAACGCATCACTTGTTCTGGCACGTGATGTTCATGCACGTTGCCCTCCACCAAAGGCGTGCCTCACGATCAATACGTGGTTTGTCATGCAAAACCCCAAATAGTGTTATAACATTCTGTATTTCCTTTCACGTCCTCAGTTTTGAGCGGATACTTACTGATGGAAGATTTCGCTAAGCTATCGCAATGCCGATATTTTTGACGTATTTTTGACAAAAGTCACAGCTTTGACGCAAAAGCAAAGCAATGAACGCGATAGTAACAAACCGGAAGGTTACGCGCTGAATGGCAAGCAGATCATAACGTGCCCCACATTTCTCACGCACAAATAACGCACCAAACGTACTCACAGGTAGAGATGATTGCGAATAAGCGTCTCAGTTGTTACTTCGCTGTGACTGAAAGACGCACCCTCTTCGCAAACTGAGACTATGAAACAATTGTAGTGACTTTTGTGTGCCCGGTAACTACAAAAGAAACGTTCAATTAAGTAAAAGTCCAACGCCAGCCAAGGCGTACATGCCATGCAATGAGCGCCGCTGCCTAGCCTCTACTCCGATATTCTGAAAAAATTACGCTGACAGCTGTGGGGCGGCGGGACAGTCTATAGAACTTGCGAACAGCCTATCTTTCCGGCGTACCCGGTGGGTAATTACTGTTTCCATGGAAACTCCCAAATCTATTATTAGAAGAAAGTAAAAAACTTGTCTTTCTCTGTATACGGATTTGTCATCTACATGGCTGCAAGACTAATAGATTTGTACCTACGTGAAGAAATTTTCATTTTTAAACCCAGTGATTCCTTAGTTGCTTGGAAAGTAAACATTCCCAGGCAAGCCTGCCGGGTTTATTAAAATATTAGAAGTAACTTTTTAACAGCTCCCCTTTCCTCTTCCCGCACACTATAACTCGTGCAATGATCAAAGAAATAATGATCACTTCATAAATATAAATAAGCTCATTGCGCACAAACAGAAGTTTTTTTACAAGCGTAGCACAGGTACCTTACAAACGATGAAACTGTTGCGGCTCAGCGGAAACCTGACTGCGTTCTTCCTGCAGACTCCACAGCATTGTTTGAGGGTTGGAACTGTCGATACGAGAACCTACTGACAGACTTTTAATAATTTAAAAAAGCTAAGCTAGATATTTGTACCAGCAATTAAATTTTAAAAATGATTCGGCGAAGAATCTGCGACAAATCAGAGTGGGAATTCGACCGCAGACCAGATGGTAATACACGGGCGGTTCTCTACACTCAGAGCAAATAGCTGAATTCAGCAAACTGCGATGGGAATGCAATTTATTGCGACCTCCACACGAGCGTACAGGATATCAATAATGGTGGCACTGAAGCATTTCTGCTTTTTTTTTTAATCTCAGTGTAAAACGCATTTGGATTCCTATTCGTGTAATACACAAACTTGCCTAACATGTAGCTGGGTACACAACTTCAACTTCAAGGCCGAATCCCATTCAGACAAACACAGCACCTTCGAAATTGTTAAGGAAAACGCTTCAACACATAGAGATCATAAAACCGTTAGTACTTGCACTGAGTCGTTGGAAAGACGTCATATTAGAAAGTGAGCGTCACTTGATACTTCCTCACGCGCACATACACAATAAGCAGTTCGGGGTGGGCGCTGTTTGTGAGATGTGGTCAGGAATGTTTGTGTGCTTCAAGAAAACACTGTTTTGGAACGACGATTCATTGAGGAAGCAGCGTACAAGAGACACATAAGACACACATAAAACAACGCGCGTACAGCGCTTGTGTTTGCGCTAAACCGATAACCGATTTCGTTTGTACTCAGATTCATCAAATATCATGGATCATCAAATAGTCCATCAGTACTTATTTACGAAGACCATACTTTGAGCTCGCGGCCCACTTGGCGGCGATGACAATGCCACCGATGGCCCCAAGCCCATGCAACTGACCTTAGACTTGGCCAATCCCCTGAGCTCGACTATCTGTTACATGTTATACACGAAGCAAATTTAGACGTGTATGAGTTTTCATGTAGCAAATTATTATGCATAAACGCAGGCCTTCGAAAGATAAACAGTGAAAAAAAATCAACGTGTGGATGGGGAAGAGTTACTGCACGTTCTGGCCTTCGCTATACACTTTCGGTTGACAGTAAACTTAACCTAACCTCAAGCAGCAATTAAAGCAGCAACGCTGTGCTGACGAGTACGATACTGTGCTTCTTCGAGAACAATGTCGAGCAGAAAACTGAACAATATCTCGTAAACTGAAGCTGTCATACTTTATTTTGCGACAAAAACTTGTCCTTAAGGCATAACATTTTACGAGTATGTTTGTTAAATGTGCGTCGTTAGGCCGGTGTTGTGTATGAAGTGGTGTCTTGACAATGTGTTGCCATGTATCCAGCGGTTGTAACCAGCTGTGTCGCTGTAGCAAAGGCCGGCTTGAAGGAGGTGGCGGGAGCGTTCTGGCTGCAACCCTTTACATGTCCACATAATGTGGTATGCATCTGTTTTCATCGCTCGAGTGGGACAATACGTACACGTATCACCAACTCGTAAATGTGACCAGTTTCATGATGGCCTAACAGCCGGTGTAAGGGCCACTCCTGCTCGAAGCCTCCTAAGCACAACTTCCTCCGCCCTAGTAAGGTAAGGGGGGAGAGAGCAGACACACGGTGGAGTGAGCGCACGGGTATCCTGCCGGAGAACATTCTTACAAGTATGGAAAATGTTTAGGGGCTGACGTGGAAGGGGGATGGCTGGGAGGTCCGTGTCTGGAAGGCAGGGTGCCTGCTAGTCAGCAGCAATGTTGTGTGGGTCCGCAGCATGGCCTTGAATCCAGTGTACTTTTACGTAAGTAGCTGTATTATGGTTCAGCTTATGAATCACCTCGCAGGTCTTCATCCCTTTGTGTACTTTCTTAAGCTCCTTAATAGCTCCTAAGAAACCAGTGTATACATCAATCTGCTTAATTGTGGGCAGCTTAGAGGTGGCATCCTGGATTACGTCATGGATGGCTTGAAGTTCCATCAGAAGAGGAGTGGCTTCCGTAGATAGATAACGCTGGTGGCCACTGACAAAATTATGAGTAGTACTCAGGAACGATGTCTTCGCGCCGTCTTGTAGGATAGAAACATCTGTATATACTTTGCAGGTATGAGCGCATGGAGCCTCGATGTAGAAGATGTATCGGAGTGCTGAAACTTTGTTGTCCTCTTAGATGTGATAGTAGTAAATTCCCACGGAGGCATAGCCTCGGACTGGTTGTCAATGTGAAAACCACGTTGAAAGTGAGCATGCAACGCAGCAACAACTGGCACAAGTTGCCTTTTGATTTCACGAGCTTTTTCTCTTTGAGAAATCAGCTCTGCGATTGTGTTAAGCTGGGCGTGCTCCTGTAAAGTTGGTATGGGAGTGAGGTGAGGTTACGATGTTATTGTGCGCATAGCATCGTGGTTATTAGTCGCCAACTGTGCCAACTGTGCAAAATTAATCGTTGAAATTGCGCCTGGTGTAGAGTTCTTGGCTGCAGAACTGTGCGGACGAGCTGTCGAGTCACAAGTGTACGAGTTGCAGCTGCTTTTGATGCAATGCGGCAAATCAGTTGAAGTGCTTTTGTGCAACTCTGTCTGGCTTTGCGAAGCCAGTGCACTCCACTGCCGGACTAGTGAATATCAAGACGTGGTATGTGGACCTCCAAAACCTCAGGAATGATCACTGCACCTAGTATAATTGTAAAGGGGGCACTGCTTCATTTTTCTCCGTCCTGCTTTGTTAGGCACCTGAACGTAGCTTGAATTTTGGGCGGACATGTCTAGCTCTGCGTTCCGAGTGTATCTCTGAAGAACATCAAGGGCTTCCTGAAGCTGTTGTGCTTGTCTTGAGGCGTCTTTATGCACTGACCATAAAGTCACTTCATCAGTGTATATCAGAAATCACAAGTCTGGAATCCGGTGTAGTTGCCATGCTAGAGGTATTATAGCAATGTTGAACAGGAGAGGAGCGAAAACGGATCCTGGTGGAACACCTCTGTTGGACATGAAGCAACCTTCAGGCTTTCCATCTACTCTTATCGCAAATGTGCGGTTTGAAGTAAAGAGTAAATAGATCTTACTACCAGCAGTGGAAATACGAGCTTGATGAGGTTGGATAAAATAACGTCATGGGTTTAGTTGTTGTAATCTTTCGTTACGTCCGTTGCTGCTACAGTGCATATTGCGTGGCTGTGTGTAGAAACTTGTAAAATGTCATCCGACAAGCTAGAAAGACTGTCTTCAGTCCCCAAATGAAAACAGAAACCGATTTAAGCCGGATGGTACATATTGTGTCGTTCAAGCCACCAGGAAACGCGTATGCCAGCATTTTTCCGGCAAGCTTGCAGACAGTAGCAGTCAATGAAATTGGGCTTAAGGATTGCAGGTTACTTGGAGGCTTTCCGGGTTTTGGAATCTGGACGACAACTGAGTGTTTTCAATAAGATGGGACGTTCACAGTCTCCCATACTTTATTAATAGCCTGCAGAAGTGCATGGAGAGCTTCACCTTCCATGTTCTTGAAAACTTTGTAAGGAATACTGTCGGGACCAGGTGTTGTTTCTTGGTGAGAAGTTTCAATCGCCACTATTAGTTCGGCCGTGCCGAATGGACACTTGGGTCATAGGTACCACCACAACTTAAAGAGAGGCCAATCAAGCACCCGGCAGAAAAAATACAACAAAGCTATGGGCTAGAACTGGGATTTTGTGCTACAAACTGAATGCCCTTGCTTTTCTAAATGCATTATTATAGGCCGCGAAAATGTAGTACGCAAAGTAGAAGCTTAACGTTTGCAGTTAAATCACAGTTCTACTGAATATATTATTAACGCAAGGACGAAAGCTTCCGAGATCAAAAGGTAATTTTCTATATTTCCACTGGGATAAGGGAGTATAGCTGTAAGATAGCGACAAAGGCGCACTGATTCCCAAGGATCTTAGAAGAACTTAAAAGTCCCAGTAGAACCACTTTACAAGGACTTACACAGCATATCCCGTCAGGAGCGCTGCCGTCCACAGCCATTACTGGGAGTTCGACGGATCTAGGAGGAAAAGTAGTTCGAAGGAGCTAACATCTGGTTGGCCGTATAGCAGCCTAAGTACAAAGTGCGTCACTTAATTTATGCTGTGAAGTGTTTATTAATGCCACAGTCTAACATCTAACATAATTTCTATAACTATTATCAGGGTTGTTTCAACTTTATCAACAGAGCATCTTTCGTTTTTGTTTTTACTTTCTTTTCCCTGATGCCGACTATGTTTCCGAAGCTATCAGATCCTGCGAGTTGCTCTTTCTCTGTTAACTGACATTGGACACGTAATAAGATATGTATTTTGGGCGTAATCAAGACTGTTCACATACACACAAATACGTGCCCAGTTATGAACACTTGCGGGCCTGGGTTGTCTTATGAACTGTCGGGCGGCACTCGCCAGCACCTACAGAAGAAAAAAAAAAGGCCGGAGGGCAAAGAAAGCTTTTCTTCGAAAAAGGAAAACGGTAGTACTGTGGTCTTTTGAAATAATCCAGGCAGCATCGTTTTGTTTACTCGGAGACATTGTGCTTCATTTGGAATTGTGTACAGTGCTTCCTAACTGAAAACTCTCGTATTCGGGTGGTGCATACGGCTTGAAAGCAAGGCTTGGCTATGACTGTACGCACCCCGTCTAAGTTATCGTGGTTTCTGATTTCTGGCACCTCTTTGGCACCATGAGTGCAAAGAATTCAACATCTTTATAAGTTTATTGCTGTGTCCACCTTTTCGAGCTAAGCGCAAACAACTATTTCCAGCAGAAACCTGGTTAAGTGGCTCTTCCTCTCATGCGAGAACTTTTTTGTTTTTAATTATATCGATCGCCTCGATCCCCTAATTTAGCAGACACTCGCGTCACATATGTGCGCCAAATACTTCCCATAAGGCTCCAATTACTAGTTATTCAGAAAAAATTGGGGAAACATGGGTAACGCCTCTGCTCTGTGGTGGGTGTAGTCAGGTTGATGATGACAATAATCTTGAAGTTGAGTAATACTCAATTTTGTGCTACTAGGTAGACTAAACTACCAGTTGCACCATACTACCCCCTTGCGAAGATTGGTGATGTTTTTTTTTTTTTACTGAATGAATGAATAGGGGTATTCAAAATGCAAACCGTCGCAAATATACAGCCCCTCAGATCCTTCTCCACCCTGTCCATCATTTTCCTTTCGGGGCGGAAAAACTATAGGCGCTAAAGAAAAACGAAGAAAACAAAACCAGTCGCGATTCGACATTACAGCTGCTACCTCTAGCGGACACCGCTCTCATTCACAAAACAAAGATATGAAAACAAAGTTTCACGTCACTCGCACAGTTTCAAGGTGCATCTCTCTGAATTATCACAAATATTTGTGACTTTGATTAATCGCAGCCGTTCGTCAAGTCACCCAGCTCACAAGAAAGAGTTTCGAGCACATGAATCACAACGGGCTACAAGCGTGTGGGAAATCGAATGATCTGCCGTGAATTTGATTCGATACTGGACCAAAACCATCGATTACAGCTTCCTCCTCATATGTGGAAGCGTGGCGCACTCTGTCGACTTTCTCAGAAAATGTGCAGTAGCACGCTTACATTCAAAGTTTCCAGCCATGTGGAACCCGGAGGCCGAGCGAATGAAAGGTTTTCTTGCACATGGGATGTTTATCACCGGCTGGCTACATGCCCTACGTGTGAAATCGCGATTCACAGCACTCAGGTGGGACAGGCACTGAAAGTTGTATATTAACTAGGCGCAACCACAATGTTTTTTATGCTCTTTAACGTCTTCGTGTTCCATGTACTTTAGTTTTTTAATGTTTTGGCTAACGTATCACCAACGTTCGGAACTGTAGACTGCAATCCACATTTTCTTATTTTACGACTCCCTGCACGGAAGTACAAAGCATTGAGTCGAAAAAAATGTAAATCGAAGCTCATTCTTTTCAAAGTCATAGCACCGCGCCACCATGACCTCGTTGCTCAGAGCTGCGAATTCGTCGAGTGAACTTTGTGCCGGCGAGCGGAGAAGCTCTATTCGCTCTATTCGTCACTGGCAGTGCGTGCCTATAATGAACACCATGCACAAACATTTGTAAGTTTTAATTGTTATCATTTGAACGGGCTGTATGAAGAACACTACAGTAACATATTGCTTCTCGCATCAAGAAACAAAGCGCCCAGGTTGGCAGAGGAAAACTGAAAACTACCGACCAACATAGAGGGTGTCTCAGGAGCGGGCAACTTCCGTATCATTCCATGATGGCGGTAATGGTGGTGCCCATGCGGTTATAGGTTTCTTTATCTGGACACAGAACCAATGGAGACCAAATCCTCTTGTCACAATTTAAACTTTGTGGGCGTTGCCTCCTTAGCGCCGAAGCGGATCTAGGACATAAAAAAAAATTGCAATAAGGCAGCGCCATCTGTTAAATAGTACGGTATATAGCCGGCTAAAGTATTCTATAGTGCGAAATTCCTTTTTTATTTACCGTTCGAACAGCGCCAGTAGACGTTCATATTGGGCGACAGTGCCGATCCTAATCTGCACACTTCTCTGTCATCTCATTAAGTGTTGCCTTGCCGCAATCACTAAAATGTAAAGTTTATTTCATTACATTAAACTTCACTAAAGTAACGTTTGTTAAACTTTTGACCTTCCTTTTTATACAAATATACCACATTTGTGTCTCGTTATACCGTATTTATTGTTCAGATTATATGTTTACTTGTTCTAGATCTTTCTACATGTTTTTCATTCTGTTTTGTGTATCGTTTTTGTTTCATGATCACTACATCTGCTAATCTTTGTTTTATTTATCTGTAACCATCATCCAGGGTCCCGTTGCTGCCTTGTACTTTCGGACCCTTGCCTGTATAGTTAATTATCTGTAATAATTCCTTATTGTCATAATAAAACATCCTCGATTGACTGCTTGCGCTGTATATGCACCGAATGTTTTTCGTGGCGTGCAGTATTCGGATTCAGGCTATGTGATATCGCTTACACTCACTGCACCGGCTCCCTAGAGAAGCCCAGAGGGTAATTTGAAAGCTTTCGCGCGCCATCAGCGAACTGTAAGCGGCACTTTCCTAACATTGCTTGGCAATGCGGCGCTTAGATGGCGCTGCTAAAAGTGCACCATAGGACTATATTTCATTTTCAGATGTCGCGCGCAACGTCACTATGCAGATGACCGCGGGTAGGTTATAACTTCCAAAACAATGATCTGTGCATAAAAGCGTTGTACGGACATGCTTTCAACACAGACAATATGTCGGGGCAGAAAAGCGTGAGCACAATACATTCTATTGGAACGTGGTGCGTGGTGCGTGTTTGGGTGAACGCATTCTATTTTTTATTATGAGTCGTCGGTGGTGCAGCTTGCAACTTGTGCTGCTGGCCTGTAACGGTAGAATGCATTATGTGCATTTTATAAGCATCGAAGGAAATTGTAATAATGATGGTTGAAGCTTTTACTGCTTTGCTATCAAACTATTTCATAAACATTATGACAGCTTTGTGCCATGCCCCAGAGTACATGTTCTTGTCCTTGCTTGCTTTTCTTCCCCCCTTTTTTTCTCTTTCTTTGTCTTTCTGGTTGTTTCTTGCATCGCTCGTATACATGTATTCCTTTTTATTTTTGTCCATTATTTTCTATTGTTTGCCCTATATGTGTCTACTTCTGTATCTTCTGTTTCGTCCTTTGTCTATTGGCTTCTTTCTCTTCACTTCTTTCGTTTCTCCTTTGTATTCTAGTTTTATTTTCACTTTATTTCTCCTCTTTCTGTGCGTTCTATGTCTGTCTCTGTATCTCTATGTTTTATGTCTTCATTCTATTTATTTATGTCAACTTTTTCCTTTATTTTTATCGTATCCTTTTTGTGCCTGTTTTTTCCTTCTTTTTCTGTTTTTTTTGTCTGTTCATGACTTCATCACTTTCATCACTTTTTTCTGTTTCTCTTCCACTTTCTTTCTATTGCTTTTCTTGTACTACAATATCTCTGTCTCCCCCTCTCTCTCTCATGTCTTTATTTGAAGCTCGCGCCCGCTGTACACGATAGCCGGCTTGTCCAGTTCTTGTGACGCATGCGCACCGGAAGAATTTTGCGCGATGGAGCCCAAGTTACCGATAGTCTAAACAGCTTTGCTGCAAAAACTCTAGCCTTATCACCAGGATTTCGGGGCACCTTTATGTAGCACCATCTCTTGTCGGTCAAGGCGGTACACTTGCGTAACGCAATAGGAAATGGGCGAAAAAAACATATCTGATGGAAGAAGGCTACATATAAAAACGACTCCCGGTTTTATATAGGGTCTACCTATTTGAACAGTCCAGCGAAGCTAGTGTTGCAATACAAACCGCGGGTCTTCCAAGAATGTTTATTGGAGCCTCATGTGGGGTATTGTTGCTATGGAGTCCTATGTGTTTATATTGGCGATGTACTATTATCCCAGGAAGTCACACGCTTTGTAGAGCGATACTGCAATTTTACCAAAACGTACCAGCGGATATCTACTACATAAAATCTCCAGTGGTTTTTTCTAACTGTTCTTTAAGGGATATTATTTTTCTCATCTATTTCCTATTCAGTTAAGGCAGGCTGCTGTTCCTGTCCCCGAGAGATGGCGCCACGTCAATATGTCCCCAATTCCTGGGAATGTTCTGATTTGACTATCAATAATCGCATGATTCTTGGTAAAGGCCATGGCTCAGTTTAGGTGCAACAAAGTAGCATGCAATAATTCAATATGCTGACCATTCCAAAATCTAGCTTCCAAAGTCTGTGTATAGCACGCGAGCAGCCGGCTTTGCTCTATGGTGTGACACCTTTCAGCCGTTCCAGGTTGTGATGTCACGTACACAGGAGCATGCGCGGCCTTACTAACATGTGGGCCTGCTCTGCACGGGTGTCAACGTAGGAAGGTGTGCTAGTTGAACCGAAAATTTCCGCTCGCTCAATGAGCTTTCGTCATATGTATGTCATGAGACTAAGCGCATTCCGACTGATAACACATGGTTGCATGAACGATGCACTCTCTGCGGCCGTTTACATTTTTTTACGCAGCTGTTGGCATTATCATATCTTCAAAGGCGTTCATGCAGGCGCATATATAGTTATATATATATATAGTTTATAATGAGGCGTTTTAGAGTGGCACTCTTTTATAAAACAGGAGAGCGGTCACGACACGTCAAGTGGTAATGGCGGAACTAGCCTGAGTCCCCAGCCAACCAAACGTCGTCTTCTTCACCGACTGAGTCATACCCCCTGCCCTTCTGAGTAACATTCATCTTCTTCACTACATTTTCCTCCCCTCCGGAAAAGAGCCATCCTGGCGACTCATGGGCAGGAGACAATAGAGGGATCGTAATACGGTTTTAGGCGGTCTATGTGGATGGTCTCACGTCCACGGCGTCGTTGATCATGGGGCTGCTCAAGCGGCTCCACGATGTAATTGACGGGTGAAGTTTGTTGAACCACACAGTAAGGTCCGTCATACTTGTACATCAGTTTCGTTGAGAGACCAGGGCTGGTTGAAGGGATGCGAAGCCAGACAAGGTCATCCGATGCATAAGAAGCCGGAGGCGTCGGGCTATCGCGGTGGTGTTTCTGGCGTTGCTGTTCAGCACTTGTGAAGGAGCGGGCAAGCTGACGATACTCTTCCGCGTATTTAGCAGCTTGTGACATCGTCGTCGACTCAGCAACATCCGGGTGGTAAAGAAGGATGGTGTCTAGCGTGCAAGAGGGCTCGCGACCATAAAGGAGGAAATATGGCGAGAAACCAGTGATTGTCTGGACAGCAGTATTATGCGCGTAGGTTACAAAAGGGAGAATACTGTCCCAATTGGTGTGATCTGTTGCGACGTACATCGACAGCATATCTCCTAATGTACGGTTGAATCTTTCTGTAAGGCCATTTGTTTGAGGATGATACGCGGTGGTGGTGCGATGAATGACTTGGCATTCCTTGAGAAGCGATTCGACAGCGTCCGACAAAAACACACGCCATCGGTCACTCAGGAGTTCGCGTGGTGCACCGTGACGTAAAATGATCTGATGCAATATAAAACGACCGACGTCACTGGCTGACGCAGAAGAGAGTGGCGAAGTTTCTGCGTAGCGCGTAAGGTGATCGATCGCGACGATTACCCAGCGATTTCCAGCCGGTGTAATCGGAAGAGGTCCATACAGATCAATACCAACACGGTCAAACGGTCGGGCAGGACACGGTAAGGGTTGTAGTGGAGCTGGAGAACTTGGAGTGGGATTCTTGCGGCGTTGACAAGCGAGACAGGAACGTACGTAGCGACGGACGAAGCGATACATTCCACGCCAGTAGTAGCGGTGGGACAGGCGGGTGTAGGTTTTCAACACTCCAGCATGGGCGCATTGTGGGTCGGCGTGAAAGGAGGCGCATATGTCTGAGCGGAGACGTCTTGGAATGACTAGAAGCCATTGGCGTCCTTCGGAGAGATAATTACGTCTGTATAGCAAACCATCTCTGATAACGAAGTGCTGTATTTGACGGCGCATACCTCTAGGGATATTTTGCGAGGGAGTTCGATTCAACAAGTTGATAAGTGAAGCGATCCAAGGATATTTTCGTTGCTCCTGTCGCATGTCACTGACACTAAGTGCAGATACGTCGGGGGTAGGCGAAGACGGCGGCTTGTCACTACATTGTAGAGGTGATCGGGACAAAGCGTCTGCGTCGGAATGTTTTCGGCCAGATCGGTAAACGACGTGGATGTCGTACTCTTGTAGCCGAAGCGCCCAACGGGCAAGCCGGCTGGTGGGATCTTTTAACGAGGAGAGCCAACATAATGCATGATGATCTGTAACCACGCTGAATGGGCGGCCGTAAAGATATGGTCGAAACTTGCCTATGGCCCATATGATGGCTAGACACTCTTTTTCGGTGACTGAATAGTTGGCTTCTGCTTTTGTAAGTGCACGGCTGGCGTAAGAGACGACGTACTCATCAAATCCAGGTTTACGCTGGGCGAGCACAGCACCGAGGCCAACTCCGCTAGCATCCGTGTGTATTTCCGTCGGCGCAAGAGGATCAAAATGTCGCAGTATAGGAGGTGACGTAAGAAGGTGGCGGAGTGTGGCAAATGCATCATCACAAGCTGACGACCAACTAGAAAGGTCGTTGTTGCCGGCAAGAAGGTCAGTCAAGTGCGATATGATGGAGGCGAAGTTGCGAATAAAACGACGAAAATATGAACATAAACCGAGGAAGCTGCGAAGTTCTTTTAAGGTCTTCGGCTTGGGAAATTCGGCAACGGCACGGAACTTCGTCGGATCCGGAAGAATGCCATCTTTAGATACAACATGGCCCAAAATTAGGAGTTGTCGAGCGCCGAAACAGCACTTCTTCAAGTTGAGCTGTAGACCGGCGGCGGTGAGGCAAGTAAGCACTGTCTCGAGCCGCTGGAGATGCGTTGAAAAGTCACTTGAAAATATTACGACATCGTCTAAATAGCACAGACATGTCTGCCATTTCAGGCCACGGAGGATGTTGTCGATCATGCGCTCGAAAGTGGCAGGCGCATTGCAGAGCCCAAATGGCATGACGTTAAATTCATATAAGCCATCAGGGGTAACAAAAGCCGTCTTGGGGCGATCAGCCTCAGCCATGGGAACCTGCCAATAACCTGAACGCAGATCTAGTGATGAGAAGAACTCCGCGCCTTGTAAGCAGTCAAGGGCATCGTCTATGCGAGGTAGCGGGTAAACATCTTTGCGCGTGATCTTATTCAACCGGCGGTAGTCGACGCAGAATCTTATTGAGCCATCCTTTTTCTTGACTAGAACAACTGGGGAGGCCCACGGGCTGTTAGAGGGCTCAATAACACCTCGCTTCAACATCTCGTCAACTTGTTCCGCGATTATGCGGCGCTCAGATGCCGATACCCGATACGGACGCTGACGTAAAGGAGCGTGAAGGCCGGTGTGGATTTCGTGAGATACTGCGAAAGCACGGCCCAAAGTCAGTTGCTGGTGGTCGAAGCTGGCGCGGAAGCGCTCGAGGAGGGCGATGATGTCGGTGCGCTGCTGGGCCGTAAGGTTGGTGTCGATGCAGCGCGAAATTGCGTCGGTGAATGATGGGGAAGAGGATGACGCGCAGCAATCGACAGCATCAATAGGTAGCGTAGTCGAGTGGTCAGGAACTACACGTGCACTCGAGGGATCAATGTCATCGGCAAAGCCCAGGCACTCTCCGCACAGTAACTTGGAAGGCGAGGGAAACGGATTTGATACATAAATTGCACTTGATCCATCGTGAATATTCAGCACGGCGAAAGGAATCAGGAAGCACTTGCGGCGAACAGCGGTTTCAGAAGGCGTAAAAAGAACAGTTGAGCCACTATAGACGTCACAGGAAAGCGGAACTAGGGCGGACGAGAACGGGGGTATCGAAGTGTCGGCGGCAACGAAAACTTTTGCAGGTGAAAGGGACGAGTCGAGTGATGTAGCGTCGCATAACGGCGCGAACTCCACTTCCGCGCGAGCACAGTCGATGACGGCATGATGAGTGCAGAGAAAGTCCCAGCCTAATATAATGTCATGGGAACACTGCGAGAGCACTACAAACTCGACGACATAAATATTGTCAGCAATAACGACACGTGCTGTGCATGCAGCAAAAGGGCGAATTCGTTGCTCGCTCGCAGTGCTTAAAACGAAGTCGTGTAGAGGCATTGTGACTTTTTTAGTCGACGGCAAAGTTTTTCAGTCATTACAGACACTGCGGCGCCAGTATCGACCAATGCAAAAACAGGTATACCTTCAACGGAGACAGCAACGACGTTGGACGGCGAAAAACAAGGTCTTGTGGAGTTCGAAAGATCCGCCGTTCTTGCCCCCGGAACTGCGGCTCCTAGTTTTCCTCGGGGACAGGGCGAGGTCGACGTAGCATAGGGGAAAGGGAACGGCGTTGAGGTGAAGGCGACCGGTGTCTGTTGAAGTTCCGGCGAGGTGAAAATGTGTCCATGGTGGTAGTCTCGCCATATACAGCCGGCTCCGGTCGTGGGGGTAAATCATATTTGTTGGGCCTGATGTCGTCACGCAGAAAAAACTCACGCCGTCGACAAAATCGTGCCACGTGACCCGCAATTCCACAGGCGAAGCATATGGGGCGGTTGTCTTGAGTGCGCCAAGGGTTCTGAAAGCGTGGAGGTGGTGGTCGGGAGAACGGACGGGCAGCCTGGTACATAGGCTCAGTCTGTACGACAAAGGGACGCGTGGACGTAGGCGTTCGCGACAAAGAAACGTGGCCGTTCGCGACAGGTGGACGTCGGGTTCCGTTCAGTGCTTCGGCATAGGTTAATGGAGCAGCCACAGGTGGTGCGTGAGCTGCTGGTAGCGCCTCGGACACTTGCTCCTGGACTACTCGCTGTATTGATGGCGCTAAAGTAGATGGGGCACCTTCGGAGGTATAAGGCACGAGGGACAACTGGCGTGCGACCTCCTCTCGTACAAATTGCTTGATCTCGAGAAGCAAAGTGGTGTGATCTATAGAGCCAGCCGATGTTAAAGCGGAGATTGTTGCACATGGCGCGGTGGCACGACGAGTGGTGTCACGCTGTTTCCACAGCTCATCATAGCTCTGACACAGTTGGATCACTTCCGCTACCGTTTGCGGGCTTTTGGCGACAAGCATCTGAAATGCGTCGTCAGTCACGCCTTTCAAGATGTGTTTGATCTTCTCGGCTTCTGTCATGTCCGAGTTGACGCGCCGGCAAAGGTCGACCACATCTTCGATATAACTGGTGTAATTCTCACCATTCTGCTGAGCCCTGGTACGCAAGCGCTGTTCGGCCCGTAGTTTGCGAAGCGCTGGAGGGCCAAACAAGTCCGCAAACGCCGTTCGGAAGGCCGACCAGGTGGGGAGGTCTCTCTCGTGATTGCGGTACCACAGACTGGCGACGTCGGTCAAATAAAATTGGACGACAGTAAGCTTGTGCGCATCGTCCCACTTGTTGTGCTTGCTCACCCGGTCGTATTCGTCGAGCCAGTCTTCCACGTCTTTGTCATCGGTTCCACTGAAGGTAGGTGGATCGCGTTGCCGAAAGGAGCCAAGACAGACAGGAGCTGCAGTAGTTGGAGCCGAGGCGGCCGCCTGCTGATCTTCGTCCGTGGACATCGTAGCAACTGGAGGCAACGTACGGTTTCGCAGTTCCAGGATTAGGCGTTACCCAGCACCTCCACCAATTATAATGAGGCGTTTTAGAGTGGCACTCTTTTATAAAACAGGAGAGCGGTTTTCGGAATGCTTTCGGAATGCTTGGTGAATGTGCTCCACCCTATTTTTATTATTCTACTTACTTCAATCTCGGGGTTCGGCTCCACGATTATTACTTGTCCTAAGTGTACGTAGTCTTTTACAACTTCAAGTGCATTATTACCTATCTTGAAGCGCTGTTCTCTTCCGAGGTTGTACATCACTTTCGTTTTCTGCAGATTATTTCAAGACCTACCTTTTGATCCCCTTGTCTAATTCAGTAATCATGAATTGCGATTCGTGCTCTGAGTTACTCAGCAATGCAATGTCATCGGCGAAACGCAGGTTACTAAGATACTCTCCGCTAACTCGTATCCCTAAGTCTTTCCATTCTAGGCTTCTGACGACCTCCTCCTGTGAGCACGTGGTAAATAGGGCTGGGAACACGCACAACTGCTTGCGCCAGCAGTTGTGCGTGTGCAGTTAGAGTGACTGCGTACACTGAATTGAGCTTCGCCATAAGCTGCTTCGCATCTACAAAAAATATATGTTTCTTTCTTGCGTCGCACACTCGCTCACGCGCACCTCACCCTTTACTCGGCCGTGCTCACTCGCAAGTCTCATCGCTACATTTTTCCGCTGTCTGACATCAACTCAAGATCACCTGTGACTGCTAAGCCCACAATATAGGACTCAGAGGGCCATTTGATGACGGTATTCATTTATAGGACGTTAACACCTATCGACGTAATGTTTCTGAAAGAACAAACCGGAATTTGCCGCCAGCCGACTAGTAGTTGTGCATCAGCACGTCTGCTTCACTCGACGTGGGGTAAGACAGGAAGGCTGTCTTTTGTGACAAAAACAAAATTCTAATTATCGTGTCAGTCATTTAATATTGCGTGTCAACACTTAATCGGGAATCGTCGAGGAGAGTACCGATTGCATTAGTCGGCGTTCCAATCTTGACTCTCTTCTTTTTCATGTGCCACATACCTGGAATTTTTGGTTGAAAGCACAAAAAATGAGCCATAGCTGTTTCTCTGTGGATCATCGATGCATCGATTATGGTATTGCAGTTTCGTTTTTTTTATTAAAATAGTGGAAGTGCAATAAAAAACGTCGCGAAGGCGATTGGGGAGAAAACTTCGTTCTGGTAAATCAGCACTGGCTCCAGGATCCGGGCCTGCAAGGATCAGTGTTGTCGGTTGTAGTTGCTAGAAGTATGAGCTTGCCTCTTGGGCTACCTTGTTAGCTGCAATGCCAGACCAAAGACATCTTGTTGTTGAAAGAGTAGAGCTTGTGCGCACATGTATCTACGCAAGCAGTAAGTAATATTGCATTCTGAATATCATTATTTGCTTAAATATATGACACAAAAAAATCTAGGGTTATTTTTTTTCGGAAGAGATAAATGTAGAAGGTTTAGCGCTGGCAAACATTCTTTATTCGCGTACAAGTGGTGTCAGTGTACTTGCTCAAAGCAAACGCGCTGGTTGAATTGTAAAACGCGATTTCCAGCATATTATTGTACAAGAGACCTCCTACACACAAGCACCCTAGATGAATTTATAGGAAGATCGACTGAAGAGCGCCCTGCAACACTTTTCCAACATGGGGTAATTGAGGCTCCTGCAAATATCTGAGACAAATATTATAGCGCTGCATGTGGTTTCGAATTTACAATCAAAGGGCCAAGTCAGCTAGAAATTGCTTGCTCTTCTATCGACAAGTGGTTTCATGTACCCAGCACCAACGGCGTGACACACCCGAAAGTGCGCAGACACCACCGCTGGAAGATTTGAGCCTTGTGATTTGCACCGGGGTTGTCGCGTTGTGCCCCTGCCGCGATCCCGTACAATGCACTCGTGGTCACACCGAAAGTAAGCACAATAAAGCAATTAGAATGATAATAGAACGTGCCCAATGTCGTAACCCACTCTTACTTATGGTTTTAGCACCTTGTCAACTACCCATTCTTACCCCCTCTCCCAAATTAGCTTCAAGCACGCACGCTGGGGCGGAAACAAAGACCAATGGCCTTAGGTGTGACAATATCTAGCAATGCCACACGTGCTTAACGGATTTTGAAACTCTTAGAGCAGTCTAATCATGAGGCAATAAACAGTAATATAAAGGTCACTCGATTACTATTCGGAAAAGCATTCGCAGGGTGTTTTTAAATGTCTTCAGTTACATCAGTTACATGACCTATACAGACCTACCATTACATGAGACACATAGAGAAAAAAATGCAATTTCAGTCAATATTTGTGACACCCATCAAAAGACGCGAGTATAACGCACCCTGTGAAGCAAGTCCTGGAGTCTTCGTAGAAAAAAAACTGTATCTTGGGTACTCTTCATTATCGCCTCGGGTTATTGTCCTGGTCCCTCAGAAACTGCACAGGTAGCCGGCCACTATTACTTCAATGATCAGCTTAATAGTCAATTGCTAGCGCAAGACCTGTAGTAAATTTCGTTCAAGGCTTGATAAGGCTAAATTTTGAGCAGTGAGCATTTGTAATGAACTTTTGACATTGCCTATTTGTAGAAGCGTCGCACCCGCATCATAAGTATATTGTACGTTTACAGGATTTATTGCTACAAAATCATTCAGTATTGCAATTAATTAAAGGGACATCGGGTTGGTTTGCACATGCATGCACTCAACTATTCCCTTAAACAAACCCACAAGCTCACACAAACACACACTCGAGAGCACGTGGTGGTATAATGGGTGCGCCATGACAGCTGTTGGTATGCTTCCATCCAGTAAAATCGTGCTGCTTACATTCGTTGAAGAAGGCTGGACGTAGAGCTCGCGCTGACGTCATCGCAGGCCCGACGTCTCACGTGATCGCTTCCTGCGTAGAACTGAGGCCGGCATCGAGCCGCATGTGGCCTTCCCCGGCTCGTCGTCATACTTCTCTGCAAAATAGTATGGCGTTTTCGTCAGCGTATTCGAAAACAGGGAACTCGAAATTCGGTATCTGGTTTCTCCACGAAACCATCGTTCACAGATGCGGTGCATCATTTACTCGCACACAATTTCGATCAAGTCTCCAATTGGGTTAATCTCTCTTTTTATCCGGCATGTTTCCTCAAGTTCTTCTGCACCGTTCTTCTAGTCCAAAAGTTTGTCCCGATCGCGCAATACATGGCTTGCCAACTGTTTATCTTTGTCTGGGACATGACTAATCTTCCATTCGCATATCAACAAAATCACATACTTCTTTCATTCTATGTGTTGTTCTCATTCTTATTTCAACATTCTACCTAACCACCCAGAACCTACGTCACTGCTGTCATCTCTTCTACACCCGCTATCCATGGGCTACAAACAACTTTAGCTAAATGCGACAAATCAGTTTCCAAGAAGCATGCAGTAAGCAAATCAAAGCGAAGAGAAAAATCGTAACGCCCAATACTATATGGCGCTAATTGACAATACAAACTTGTATCAAGTTTTGGATGTACATTTCATTGTCATTTGTAATTTCAATATGTGATCTATTACAAAGTGAATCCAAACACTTTGGAAACGTTACATACTCAGTCTGTTAAACAGATGATTTGAAGTGAGCCCACATAACCACAGTTCGAACCGTCTGTTCAACAGTCTAAGTAACGTTTCTAAGGTGCCACCAATACATTCAGCGACGTTTTACCTTCTGCTTTTATATAAGAAAGCTCGCCAAACGTTACAGTACAAAGGTTACCATAGTGGGTGCTCTCCTCTGCATATATTCATTTAATTCAAAAAAGCCTACCTCAACATCACAATAATCGTATCAAGCACGCTTAAGCCGATAATTTCCTCTTGAACGCCTCGTAGCCATATGCGTGCATGGTGAACATATAACTATGTTCCCTAAGAAAACATAATTTTAACACAACCCCCCTACACCCCCACCCTTTTATGGGGCTAGTCCGAAAGAACACAAGTTTGCCCATGCGAGCAGGAGAGAATGTGAAATGATAACGTGATTCTCGCATTGACCAGTCTTTGGGATCTGGCTTTCTTCCAGTTAAAATAAGGAGTAAATAGCTTTTGAAACGCAACCTCACGGGCCCTCAGCCACCATTACTGTAAATAACCTGCGTCGCCGTAACTGTGCATTAAGCAATGACGAAAAACGTCGTACTGAGGAAAAGTATGGGGTAAGCTAGGTATCTCCCCCTTAATGGCGATAAGGCCCTCCCCTACTGTACGCAGGTGTGTGCTCATAGCCAGAAATTTTGTTAATCACTGGAAACACATATCCTAGTGTGAACGCGCCATTAACGTCTCTATTATAAAAGTGTGACACCTACCTGTCTAGTATATTGGCGTCCGTGGGCTCGGACACGTGGTAGGCAGAGGCCGCAGGGTGTCTTCCGTACTCCGCGCATGGGGTGTAGTCGTAAGAAGAGGCACGACACTTGGCTGTGTACCGCTCGTGGTACTGGTCTTCCCTGCATAGCTCTGGAATAAAATGTAAAAAAGAGGACTCACAAGTGACTCCAGCTTGATATTTTATGTGCCTTGACGCATTATACGAATTGCACTCGCCCCGCCATATTGGCCTGGTGGCGAAGGCACTCAGCTGCTGACCCGAAGGTCGCGGAATTAAATCCCGGCGGCGGCGGCTGCTTTTTCGATGGATGTGAAAATGCCGTAGGCCTGTGTGCACACATTCGGGTGCACGTTTAAGAACCCCGTGTGGTCGAAATTTCTAAAGCTGTCCACTACGGCGCTTCTCATAATCACGTGGTAGTTTTGCGACGTTAAGTTCCAAAAATATTATTATTATCAAACGTACTCGATTGTTACTCGAACGTGAAATGCTACTTGCGGCCTGTAGCACTTGTGCTTAGGACACACCAGTGCTTTTCCCTGCCGAAGAAGTAGAAACGTGAAGGAGACTTCATCTTTTTTGGCACTTATTTTACCGAAATACAAATCTTTGAAGTATTTTAATGGTGTGTAAATTTTGGTAATTTGCTGCTGCGTCATATAATATTTTCCAACAAGTACTTACCGCAGGGACCAGCCCGGTGACAAAAGCTTAGCGTCGAAGCGTTCAACACACACATCTCGCACAAATTTGTTTCGTGCCACACTAAATCTCCACCGCAAGCGACTGATCGCGTAATTTAACGATGATAATTTATGTCATTCAGGTTTATTCACAGTGCACAACAGTCACATACCAAGAAGTCTCACCTATGGGATGCTGTTGCTTGTTCTTGCGTAAGGCTTGTTTGAGAACACCATTTGACCGACGGGGTTTCTGCAATGGGCCGAAAAGAAGCATAGTCTTAGATCAGGGTTCCTAAACTCACCTCAGCTAGCTCGTCGCAGTCAGAGAATATGGCTCGGACAGTGACGAACGTTGGAGTGGGATAAAGGAGAGGGGATGTTGGAACAAAAATGTAAGATACGTCACATCAAAGTACAGGCCTACTACGCATCTTATGTATGGGGCATTGCTGAAGCATTGATGTCAAATTTCGAGAAACATCGATGTGATCTTTCAAAAAACTGCATTGCAGGTGGCAATTACAAAATGCAGAGCTTTCTTTCTCTAGTGATGTATCAACACACCGTTCTTCAGTGGTCATTTTATGCGCGAGATACCCAATTTTCAATGTCGATCAGCGGAAAACACTCTGAGTTCGAAATGCTTTTGGTCGCTTTTTACTTGCGAATGTGATTTATTTAAAGCTTCTTTCGGCAATGGCTGATCTGAAAAATGGAGCCCCATGGAACACTTTCGCTGAGCCCCGCCCTGCTGCTATAAGAAAGGATTTTGTTTTGATATGGATAACTAGCATGACTAGCAGGTTATAAACGTGTGGGGGGATGGGGAGGGCGTGAATGTGTGCGTACAATACTTTACAATACTGTTTATCCGCATACTCAAAGAGCTCTGATTCAGTTCTTGGGGCTTCAAGCACACTTTGACTGCTATGGTTTGTCACCACTTACTCAAACACCAGCGGCTGCGACGTCCCCAGATTTTAAACATCTTGCTCAAATATACAAGACAAAAAGTAGCCAAAAGAAGGAGGCAAGTAGCAGAGACGATTTTTCTGTAACCACAGGCCTAGAAAATTAGCCACACCTAGGAACTCTTGGCCCGTGGTTGGCCGGTTCGAGAACTCTAGATAGCTTGTATGCTTGCGCTGTGACTGCTGCAATTTACGTAATGCCAACGCGAAGCTTCAAGGTCAGCATTACGAGTTCTGAAGTTCTGTGAGGCTGCATGCGATAGCAACGTCTCTTTATCGCGGACAATATTGGAAAGCGGATAATCCGAATCAACAAAGAATGCTCGTTCAAAAACGTGTATATGGACGTGAACAGACTTTTCTGTCGAGCTTGTGTTGTACGCATGATAGCGGTTGGAAGTACCCTTACAGTCCGCAGTTACAACAAAGGGAACAGACATATTTGCCAGGACTTTATCAAGCATGCTCTTGTGCGGGAAGCAGGAGCACCGAAATTGGATGTGTCAGCCACAATATAAAAAAGACTTAATGAATCATGGCTAATCATCCGACATGGGTACATTCTCCAAATGTTGCAGAAACGGTGTGTGGTTTTTCAAAGTAGCTGCATATGTGTGCACCGTGCTCGCACAGGTAATTCTCCGTTCTTGCCCCCGTCTGAGCCATGCATTGCCTTCGTGCTAAAGAAGCATCTGCATTGGCAGCTAACGAATTTAATGGTATCGCGCATAAAATAAGAATTGTAATTCAATTATTAGTTACTTTCACGGTATACAGTGCGTCAGACAGACCGTTGAACGAGGCTTTACGTGAACGCCATGGGGCATCGAATTTCATTTTCAGAACGTAAATAACCGCTAAGTATTTTGTCTCTTGTATAACGAACGTAAGATCCTGTTGTATTCGCAATGCCCATAAACCGTCGCGTTGCGAAGCGGAATTAAAAGTGTCCACTCGAGGATAGTGAGTAGACAAACTCTCTCTTGATCAGCTGTGCTAAATTAATGGCGTATTCGGTTAGGTGATATCGAGTGCTCTAGAGCGCTCTGAAAAGGGGCTGCGCCTTCGGTTGGTAGAATTCGAGCGATCGGACTATCTTCCGTTGGTTTTTTCAGAGCGTCAACCACTGACTCGGAGAGCTCTCGACCGCTCTGACTTCGAAGTGAGAGCATGGCGCGATCTGACCGGGATGACGGATCGCGTGACACAAGCTCGCCAATGACGTAGCTGCCGGCAGGTGAACCATGCAGGTGAGGAGTGCAAGTGCGCATTTCGGAAGGGGGCAGCGCCGGGCTCGTAATACTTCGTGCACGTGCGTTGTTGGTGGCTTTTATGGGTGTGTGTGGGGCGTGTTCACATTTACGAAGAAATATATGCACCATGTCAATAACGAGGCAGCTAGCGTGAAGGCGGAGGAAACATCAATGCGTTGCTACAACAGCTCGCAGGCAGCGTCGTGATTTGCCTTGAGGATAGCAATTCAGGCGAGGAAGATCACCAGATACGTGTGCTGAGCTCAGAAAGCTTTCGCTCCATCCAGAAATGTGCGTGTGAGAGAGAAAAAATATAAGAGAGGTAAGACATATCAGAGATATTCACTGAACTGATCGGCACCATTTGTTGCCATGGCGCAGGCGCAGCACTGTTTACCCGGCAGTTTCTCGTGTTGGCTGCATGATGGCGATACAGGGCGCGCTTCTCTGGGCGCTCTGAGATCACCGCTGTGTTCGGTTTGTTACGCTGCCTGTGCATCTGGCGACTCTGAGCCAGAGGACCAGAGTGGCCAACCGAATACGCCATAAGTGTTAACGCGTTGCGAAGAAATGAACAAAGACCATTTTAAATGTTTCTTGCATTAGTTAATAATTCGGACCATTCGTGACACGATAGATGTCATTCGTTTTCAACATGTGAGCGAAAGTTTTGTGTTTTACGTGCGTATAGTAATCTCCAGTTCTTTTGTAGTTCATTAACCCCATAATGTTCATCGTACGCGGAAAGTAGCACAAGCTCGCGATTTTCTCTCTCAAACCTTGGCCAACGCTGTGCCGCTTGTTTTTTACGTTTGTTGACAGATGGAAGCACACTGCAAGCAATTTTCTTGCTGCCGGGCTTCAGAGCGAAATGTGGCAAAACGTTCTCCGCGCCCAGACACTTTGGTAAAAGTACTATGGGTAAAGTACTTTGGTTGTTAGTGACCTCGTGTTGATGTTGTGCGTGGCGAGTGATGCGTTGTTGGTGTTGTCGAAGTCGTTCGGAGAGAAGTCCTTCGATTACTTTCAGCAGTAATGTTCAAAGAAAGCATTCTGACGTCGAGAACTTTTCACTGGACTTAGAAGGTTGACAACACACCGAGAGGGACAGTGGCATGAACGATCAGCTGCTAGCTCACGAGCAGCGAGGCGCACTTCACGTCCCTTAGTGGGTTAATGTTTTTTTTTACACTCGTGAGTCACTTTTATTGTTTTATTGTATAATATCATTCAGCAAGGTCAAAATAAAAACGCAGTTTTTTGTGCATTACACGCAGTCTAATTACAATGGATATTACGAAGCAGCACATGCCGCCAACACGCTCGAGCATGACCAGCGAAGGGAAATGGTTAGCGCAAATAAACGTGCAGTTACGACTACTATCCACGCCTATCTTTCTGCTAACTTCTCCTGAGCTTCACGGTAACATCCGAACGATGTCGTTTAATGAATTTGCGTAATTCCGACGTTGCAAAGAGTGTACGCGTGTATGCCTTTCGATATTCTTGTTGTGATCGCGCTGATCAAACCTACAACATCCGAGCGCAATAATTTGCGCACAGTTAGAGTCTGAGCTTGACTGTGACAAAAGTGGTACTTAATGGGATGTTAAATGCTAGTGTTCCGTTGAAGAAGCAACTCCGTCGTGCTAACAGTGCAGTCAATGACGACGGCCTAATATGTTTGCAAACCATCGTTGTGTTAAACATTCGGTCCCGTGCAGCTGCTACGGCCCGCTACCCTCTAGCGGCCTACCTCTACGGTGAATTCATCAGGCGGGCTGGGCATAAATTATCTCAAAGTGCCGTTCTGTTCATACGCCAGTTTTAGTTCGCACACTTTTCTGCATCACGCAAAAAATTACGCAAGACATCGTTGATGCACGGTTAGTCAGCTGACACCCCCACCCTATACACTATGGCCAAAAATTACGTAGTGAACATTAAGCAGTTGCTATCGTTTGCGAAAGTACTTTAGCCCAATGCACATTCATCCGACGATGAAGAGCTCATCCGGTGAAGGCGACACAGGCCGTACGTTCATTCGTACTGTCTTTTCCTATGCGAAATCACGGGTTGACGCTCCTCAAGCAGCCATCTTCGATTGCACGGCGCGCCACCTATAGCCCGTAGGCATTGCGAATTTTACTGTGATTATCTCATGCTACTCACGCAGCCATCTCGCCGATGCTGTGGCACGTCGTACGGCTGTACGACGGTCCTAGCTGAAGCGTAGGGAGAGGCGGCTGCTGCTACCTTCGCCATTGTGTGCAGACACGCCTCGTCCGCGTCGTCATCACGGCCATTGCCCACGCGTGAGATGTCGGCCATCTTCGAGGACACGCACGGCGACGAGTAGTAGTACTTGCGGCCGTCGGTGTCAGCGTCGCCGCTCTCGAAGCTCATGTGAGACTTCTCTAGTTCCGACATAGTGATCGAATCCATCTTGCCGTCATCGCCAAATCGCACCCCTGCGTAAAGCACGGATACGAGCACGAATACTAGTGTTAAACTTCGTCCAGCTCTGAAACGAGCAAAACGTTATGCATGTGAATATATCGACATCACACCATCACTCAGTGGCGCTCTCAAATGACTAGGTTCTCAGAAGTTTCAACGTTACCGATGCCTTTGATGAAAATATGTAAACTGCCATGGCGAGCACTCTGTTCCAAAGGTTGTACCGATAGCAATGCCAAACAGCGAGTGAGAAAAAAATTCAGAAAGAATTTAAGTAAAACAAGCGTCACTATACCCACAAATCCCGGAGGTTGTTTCTCCTGCCTACCGTTAAACAGCACCGCAGTATATGATGACAACTGCTGAATGAATGCTTATAGCACTTTATCAATACTTGTGTGCTTCTATGCATCAGCAGTGTTCTTCCACTCATCGTAAGACAGTGACACACAGACAAATAGCACACGCCAGATCATGTGACAGCCGTGTTACAGTGCTCGAAGGTGCATTGTAGGTACCACGTATAAGTCACTAATTGTTAATAATTCAGTATAAAATAAGGCTCTTCACGTCTTTCACTGTGAGTCCATGCACCAGTGAACCCAGGCATCATGCTGATCATCAGTGCGCCATAAGTAAAGCCTGCGGAAAAACTGGTCACCTTCGTAAGCACCGAGAGCCGAAGCGGGCGATGCAGGAGAGCCTCTTTTTCGCCAGATCAGCACAATGAAGGCCACGCTGACGGCTATGAGGACCACGATTGAGCAGCAAACAGGGACTATGATGGATAAGCTGCGGTACTTATGAGCACTGCTCTTCCGGCCAACCTCTGATATCTTGTCTGGCTCCAAGGGGTCTGCAAACAAGAAAGAGGATGAACCATGCATTATACTTTTTTCGATATAGTAAAACTAGCTCTCCTGCTATGCAGTTTGAACAAATAATGACGGCTACTCACTGCAAATAGCCTGTTCAAGCACGGTTAGCTTATGCAGTGACGTGAGAAATGTAGAGTCCTCTCTCCTGACACAAACACTCATAATAGACCAGCCCAAGCACGCTCAACTAGGACCGCTTCTACGTTTGAAGCACGACATGTGACGCCATTACTTGGGCAAATGTGCAGTGCAGAGGAGGGCACTTGCCAATTATAAAAAGGGTTGATTGGAGGAAATCTGTAAAACACATTTATCAGCGGAATTAATTTACGCTGTTTGTACGTGATGCCCACAAAAAGACGGAGGACAAATAACGTCGAACTTATCGAATGAGCCTTCAAGCAGCGACTTTTGTTTCCATAGCCAAACTAATACTCCATTGGCGGAAATTAATTGCATCGTTCGCGTGGGAACTCACCGTACTCGGCGCGCCAGAAACGTTATCTGACGAACATTACACAGTTTATTTCTTCATCAAGGTTTTGCTGCAGAGCGTAGTTTGTCTTACTTGCCAAGTGACTATTTTGATTGATAAATATGCAGCGCAGTCGGTCTTTTCTGTGTAGAGATATCGGGTTTGCGCGTTTACTGTAACGCGGGTATTTACCGGTAGCCATAATGGTGCTTGACACAAGGTCGCGGGATCAAAATCAGGCGGAGTGCTGAAGGCCTGCGTACTTACACATGGGTGTACGGAATGAACCCGATCGTCAAAACTTTCGGAACGCTTCATGGCTATGTTCCTTATAATATTATTTGTAGTTTTCGGACTCAAACGAACACTTGTTACTGACAATGATACCGAGTACCGCACAACACTATCGCTCTGTGGCTTTGTGTGTGTGTGTGTGTGTGTGTGTGTGTGTGTGTGTGTGTGTGTGTGTGTGTGTGTGTGTGTGTGTGTGTGTGTGTGTGTGTGTGTGTGTGTGTGTGTGTGTGTGTGTGTGTGTGTGTGTGTGTGTGTGTGTGTGTGTGTGTGTGTGTGTGTGTGTGTGTGTGTGTGTGTGTGTGTGTGTGTGTGTGTGTGCGCGCTACCACACTGTTTCTCTCTTTTTTTACTCCTTCAATCTCTCTCTTTCCTTTCCCTCGTGTAGGGTAGCGTATGGGTCGTGCTGAACTGGTTAACGTCTCTCCCATTCCTTTCTTTTTGTCTTCCTTCTTTTCGCTTGAACGTAAAACACCAATAATTAAAAAGTTATATTAAAATAAAGGCAATGTTTAAAATACTCCATCGAAATCTATGACGTTATGGCTGGCTGACGCAGACCCTTAGACACCACGCAGCCTTCCGTGTCTTCTTCTTCTTACCTCTTTTTGAGAATTATTAAAGAGCCTTAATTCGCCTGCCTAGCTGTCATTATAATAACATTATCGGCTTTCCTAAGAAGAATGTGCGGCAGCAACACTGATATCAACATTTGTTGCTACACTAGCGGACCAAAGACTAACCGAGTCAATTCACTGTAGTAACTTATTGTACTTAACATCCTGTTATATTGGTTTTGCAAAGCGCGAGACACATGGTACTCTTCGATGTCCGACCGCAAGCGAGGAGCTGTCAGGCCCAGCATGCGGCGTACGGTGATTGAGGACATACAGGCCATTAAATAAGCATGCAAGGTCTATCCACACGAATTCAATAACGGCTGCCCTTGTCTTCCCAAATGATCTCTTTGAACGATCGAGATCTTTGTGAGTAGAGAAACGAACAATCAGCACACATCGATAAAGGAAAGAACTTAAAGTTTTTCTTTGTTCGTTTTAGGCAAAGATGGCCGCAAGGTGAAACTGTCCTATTCTGCCCTTTCCTTTTATCCCACCTCCCCCACTTATGCGATTGACATTTAATCAGGGCTCAACACCTCGCTGTAGGTGTTTAGAACTAGGCTCTGCTTCGCGGAAATGGCACTCTTCAGACATTATGCATTACATTCAATTGGAAGTGTTTTTAGGGGCGAAGCTCCTTAGGGCGTGGGCTGTGCGTCCCCTGTAGCCTGTATGTAGCCACCTCTAGTTTAGATCTTGCAGTGTTCACTAGATGGCGGTACCGTCCCCTGTATGTAGCCACCTCTAGTTTAGTTCTTGCAGTGTTCACTAGATGGCGGTACCATCTCCTGTATGTAGCCACCTCTCGTTTAGTTCTTGTAGTGTTTACTAGATGGTGGTACTTGTAGCTGATGATGAAAAGATGCAAGATGTTATAAACTAGAAAGCGGTACTTGTAGTTGATGAAAAACGCGATATCTTATACAGGAACCGCTCTCCCTTCATTTCACAGACCATAAAACCGTCATAATTAAGGGACATCGCAAGCCATCCATCGTCTAAGAACAAATAAAAGTTGATTTGTGTATATACACACACAGCGTTTCTCACGTCTTTACATGATGATCGACTGGGCGAATTACACGGAAGGTTCACAGTTTACCGATGAATCCCTCCGGAGCTTCGCCCATTCATCATCATTCACCCCGTGAATATGCCGTATTTTTTTTCTCCGATACAAATTCTATCAATTTTTGCCGTTGGTACAAAACGCAATGCAGTGGCAAGGTAGATTTTAAAAAAATGGTTCATGTTAGCAACTATATCAATCGCGTCAACAGGGAGATTTCGGCTCAAGTGGCACAAAACTAATACGAAAGCATCAAGGCTTCAGTAAAAACTCAAGATACTAAAAGGTTTGATACGCTATATATATATATATATAGAAAAGAAGTGTATATATAAGGGCTCGTTCTTTCTGTGCTTCACACGATATTAAGGAGATGTAACAGACAATAATGCCAAGGAAAGTATAGGGGAAGATATTAGACTTGTAGTGAATAACAAAGACGTTGATACCATCAGGTCAGCTATCATCAGCACAAGAAAAAGGCATGAGATCGGCGATCAAGCACCGTCATCTGGGTTCGCCTGCCTTCCTTTAGAGCTACCACCCGCTTGCTGAGTCCTTCAATAAATCCCCTTTACATTTGGTGGATCGTGCTGGGTAAAACTGCATCACCTACACCCTGGAACTCCGATCCCGCATCCTGCCGTGGTGGTGGTGGTGGTAGTGGTTACAATGAAGAGGAAAAAGGCACCTAATTTCTGTCTGCTTTCAGGCGACACGGCGCAATGCCTTGTAGGGCTGGGGGGAAGGAGGGATAAAAAGAATAGAAGGAAAATAGACGGAGAAGAAGACAGCCAACGAGAGGAAAAAGAAGGAGATAGGAAAGTGGGGATCTGGTCGAAGCAGTCCAAGGGCGGGGCACCACAATGCGAGAGCTGCACGGCTTCAGGAGACCGCGGAGGGCGAACCAGTCGGCGAGAGCTACGCTGAAGTCGGAGATCGCGAGGGCACAATTGTCCAGCTTGAAATCCTGCGAACGAAATCCCCCATCCTGCCGTCGACCATGCAAGTTGACGCTGCCCAACAGACAGCACCTCTCGCGGCTCCTACTTGCCCCGGCCCGGTTCACCAGCGAGACCCCCCGATCTTTTCGGGCGCCGAAGACCAGGACGTCGAGGACTGGCTGTCGTCCTACGAAAAAGTCAGTGGACCAAACAGGTGGGATGAGGCTGCTAAGTTTAGCACCGTCAACTTTTACTTGGCTAATGTGGCGAAACTGTGGTACACAAACCACGAATCCGAGTTCGAGAACTGGGCCACTTTCAAGCAGGCAATATCCTCGGTTTTCGGTCGCCCTTCTGTGCGGAAGTTGCGCGCCGAACAACGCCTGCGCTCACGGGCACAAGAACCTGGCAAAACGTTTACCGCCTATATCGAAGATTTACTCGATCTCTGCAAGCGCGTCGATGCCGCAATGAGCGAAAGTGCCAAGATCCAGCACATTATGAAAGGTGTTGATGACGACGTGTTTCAAATGCTCTTGGCGAAGTCTCCTGGCACGGTGTCTTAAGTGGTAACTTTGAGCCAGAACTACGACGAATTATGACGGCAACGACCTCTCACCCGTCGTCCATTTCAGCCTAACCAACCACTCGCTGCACTGGACGTCGTACCTGACCACTCCCGCCTTCTAGCACAAATGAAAGACTTTGTGCGTGAGGAGGTCGCCCGTCAGCTTTCCCTCCTGCCGTTTTGTCAGCGCCAAGAGCTCCCGCAGCAGCAGCAAGAGCAACCACCGACACCGTGAAGTGCATGCTCCGACATGCACTTCAGGACCAGATTGCCGAGGCTATGCCAGTGCCCTTTCAGCAGCAAGTTGTCGCCGCGCCTCTTTCTTATGCTGACGCAGCAAAGAGGCAGCAGCCACACCAGACCTCGCCGTTCAATGGACTGCCGCATGTCACCGCTCCTACTCAGTCTTCCGTTGCATGGGCTCCTCCCCTCGCTACCACAGCCTCGACTCAGCCGTATGCCGCGTGGGCGGCGCCCCTTGCTGCAAATGCCTGGCGAACGCGCGATAACCGGCCGATCTGTTTTGCGTGCGGTGGACCTGGCCATATCTCCCGATACTGCCGTCGTCGCGTGCCCGCCTACACAGACGTCCGACCACGAAGAAACTACATGGACCGACCACCTTTTGGTTATGAAAGTTCGAATCGTCAGTCAAACACGTCTTCCCGTGATTATCCAGCAACTTCGTCTCGTCGCTCACCTTCACCCAATCGACGCTCCTTGTCACCCATGCGTCCACGACCAGCCCCTCAAAATGAGGGAAACTAGCCGTCGCAGTTAAAGGGGCAAGAACTGCGCTATCGAATTTTTCAAGTCCTCGCACCTTGCCGTCAAATATCGTCGAAGTTTTTGTAGACGGCGCCCATGCATACGCTCTTGTGGATACCGGTGCCGCTGTGTCTGTTATAGACGCCAAACTTTGCCGCAAGCTCCGAAAGGTGACCACGCCGCTTGATATGTTCTTACGTACAGCAAATGGAGAACCTGTTCGACTTATAGCCGCCTGCACTGCCCGACTCGAAATTGCGGAGGACCACTACATTGTTGAGTTTATCATCCTTACCTCGTGCTCTCAATGACATCATACTTGGCTGGGATTTCCTATCCCGTAATCGTGCCGTTATAGATTGTGCCCGTTCCGAACTTGAACTGCTTCCATTCTTCGACCAGCCCTACGACCACACTAATCAAACCGCGCACAAGCTAGTTGTCAAAGAAGACACTGACATTCCACCGACAACAGCTGTTTTGCTCCCTGTGGTCTCCGACGGCATGCGTGATGAAGTAGCATTTTTCCAGCCATCAAGCCTCTTTCTAAGTCGGAAACCACTTCTGCTCTCTTATTCAGCCCTCTCAATTTCTAATAGAGCCAGTGCTCTCTGCCTTACCAATCCCTTTCCGCATACCATCAAACTGTTTAACGAGTCTCTTGGATGCGTACAACCCATTGATAACGGACAAATTTTTACCGTGCCGCAAGAATCATCCCAAAGTGACCTCGCCGCCGTCAGTGCTCTTAACCACTCTCATCTACAGGCTTCAAAAGTGTTCGATTCGGTGATCGCAGACGGACTGTCACCATTTGAACGATCTGAACTCCTCCAACTGCTGCACCAGTACCGCGAATCTTTCGATGTTGTTCAAACTTCACTTGGCCGCACTTCTACCACTCTACATTACATCGATACCGGCTCCTATGCGCCACTACGACAGCGACCATATTGTGTTTTTGCGGCGGAACGCCAAGTTATTGCCGAACAGGTGAACGATATGCTGCAACGGGGCGTCATTCAACCTTCACAAAGTCCATTGGCCTCACCTGTAGTGCTCGTTAAAAAAATGATGGTTCCGTTCGCTTCTGCGTGGATTACCGGCGCCTAAATAAGATCACTCGAAGAGACGTGTATCCTTTACCCAGGATTGACGATGCCCTTGATACTTTACAAGGTGCCGAGTTTTTTTTATCATTAGATTTGCGCTCAGGGTACTGGCAGGTCCCCCTTGCAGATGCCGATCGACCAAAAACAGCCTTCGTGACACCGGACGGTCTGTATGAGTTTAATTTCATGCCCTTCGGCCTCTACAAAGCGCCTGCCACCTTCGAACGCATGATGGACTCGGTTCTTCGGGGTTTGAAATGGCAAATCTGTCTCTGCTATCTCGACGATATAATCGTCTTTGCGCCAGACATTGGAACACATCTCGAGCGCCTCAAACACGTCCTCACGTGCCTGAAGAATGCTCAGCTCCAACTCAACCTCAAGAAGTGTCACTTCGCTGCTCGGCAACTTACGATTCTCGGGCACGTCGTATCAAAGGACGGTATACTTCCAGACCCGGCTAAGTTACGTGCTGTCGCCGACTTCCCCAAACCAACGACTATGAAGCAGTTACGGAGCTTCGTGGGGTTATGCTCCTACTTTCGCCGGTTCGTGCGCAACTTCGCCTCTATCATTGCGCCTTTGACCGAACTTATAGGCAGCACCACTGATATTTCGGCATGGCCTTCTGAGTGTGACAAAGCCTTCTGTACCCTTCGTCGTCTCCTCACTTCGCCACCAATACTGCGTCACTACGATCCTACGGCAGCAACTGAGGTTCACAGCGACGCCAGTGGTGTCGGCCTCGGTGCGGTTCTCGCGCAACGCAAGCCTGGATTCGCCGAGTATGTCGTCGCCTACGCCAGCAGAACTCTTACCAAGGCTGAATCAAACTACAGCGTCACCGAGAAGGAATGCTTGGCGACCGTTTGGGCGCTTGTCAAGTTCCGCCCATACCTTTATGGCCGTGCTTTTGATGTAGTAACGGACCACCACGCATTATGCTGGTTATCTTCGCTTAAGGACCCATCGGGTCGTCTTGCCCGTTGGGCTCTTCGGCTTCAAGAATATGACATTCGCGTGGTATATCGTTCCGGCCACAAGCATGCCGATGATGATGCACTGTCACGATCTCCCCTATCCCCGGACATTGCATCTGTTTCCTCGGACAACACGTTGTCAGCGCTTGACGAGGACATCATCTCTTCTGCACAACGCAATGACCCATGGATCGCTTCGCTTCTTGACGCGTTATCCGAGGCACCGACACTTCCAACCACTCGAACCCTGCGCCGCCAGGCTCCGCACTTCAGTATTCGGTATGGCCTTTTGTACCTGCGCAACTATTCAGCAGATGGTAGGAAATGGCTACTAGTCATTCCCCGAACGCTGCGCTCTACCATCTGCGCGTCGTTGCATTCCGACCCGCAATGTGCTCACGCCGGTGCTTTCAAGACCTACGAGCGCCTACGAAAAAGGTATTACTGGCGCGGAATGTTTACCTTCGTCCGCCAGTTCATTCGCGGCTGCCACGAATGTCAGCGGTGGAAAAGCCTGCCACATCCTGCAACAGGTTCATTGCAGCCACTTCCATGCCCAAACCGCCCATTCGACCGAGTAGGAATTGACCTCTACGGACCACTACCATTAACAACGGCAGGCAACCGATGGGCTATCGTGGCAGTGGATCATCTAACACGGTACGCTGAAACTGCCGCTTTCCCCACAGCTGCAGCACAAGACGTCGCAACTTTCATACTCAATCGTTTTGTGCTTCGTCATGGTCCTCCTCGAGAACTCCTCAGTGGCCGAGGGCGTGTTTTCCTCTCCGATGTAATACAAGCACTTCTTCAACAGTTCCATATGGTTCACCGGAAGAGTACAGCCTACCACCCACAGACGAACGGCTTGACTGAGCGGTTTAATCGTACTCTGGGGAACATGCTCACTACGCATGTCGCTTCTGATCAAACAAACTGGGACCTCGTCCTCCCATTTGTTACATACGCGTATAACACCGCTACGCAAGTCACTACCGGGTTTTCCCCATTTTTTCTCTTGTACGGTCGCGAACCATCACACACTATCGACACTTTACTGCCATACTCGCCAGATCCCTCCGAATACAAGCCTGTCTCGGAAGCCGCTCGTTACGTAGAGGAGTGCCGCAAGCTGGCCAAGCGGCTTACTACATCCGATCAACAGCGCCAGAAGGTGATCCGTGACGACAACCATCGTTCTGCACCAACGTTCGTTCCTGGAGCACTTGTATGGCTTCATGTACCGCCCTGCGCTCCTGGTGCATCGCCCAAGCTACTCTCTAATTATCATGGTCCCTACCGCGTGGTCGAGCGTACTTCACCCGTGAACTACGCCATTGAACCCCTCACGCCACCGAGCGGCCGTCGTCGGCGTGGACGTGATATCGTTCACGTAAACCGTCTGAAGCCGTACTTTGACCCGCTTGTCCCCACGTGTTAGATCGCCAGGATGGCTTTAACTTTTTCGCCAGGGGTAGTGGTAGTGAATAAGAAAGACGTTGATACCATCAGGTCAACTATCATCAGCACAAGAAAAAGGCACGAGATCGGCGATCAAGCACCGTCATCTGGGTTCGCCTGCCTTCCTTTAGAGCTACCACCCGCTTGCTGAGTCCTTCAATAAACCCCCCTTACAGACTGAGTTGTAATGTAAATATGAAGAAAGAAAAGTGGGTGAAAAGATCACTTATCACTTGCTGTAGGTATATATATATATATATATATATATATATATATATATATATATATATATATATATATATATATATATATATATATATATATATTGCTGCGACAGGTTCGCCACATTCAAGTAGCCCACCACAATCATCGTCACCAGCACCAGCAAGACCCGGCTCGGCTGGCATGCGCCACGCGTTCGGACGTTCAACAACGAGGAAGAGGAAGTTAGTCAGATCTGTGCTACTCGGCTACTCGAACTTGACGACTATAGTTTTTAGAATCGTGGGCACAAGTTCGCCCTAATAAAGTCGCTTGTTTTTTTAACCTGTCGGCGTCAGCATCGCTACATTTCTGGTGGAGGTGCTGGGTAATGAATCGAAGCCCCACGAGCTCAAGACAGCGTAGCCCCGACGACCAGCGTATCAACCCCGTGGAAGTGACTCCTGTACACCAGAGGGCAAGTCGCCGTCTTCGAGGTGACTCACCTGAGTTCGGTCCTTTTCACTTCATACCAAGGGGAATTCAAACGATGGATGCCACCACTATGACTAGCCAGGTAACACCGGCTCAAGTGTTCATTAGCCAACCGCACCAGCCGCCAGTTTTCCACGGCGACTCGTACGAGGATGTTGAAGATTGGTTGGACCTGTTCGAGAGAGTAGCGAGCTTGAATGGATGGGACGAAAGAGAGAAGCTTCGTCGCGTATACTTCGCCCTGGAAGACTTCGCGAAGACATGGTTTGAGAACCATGAAACCTCGTTGTCTACCTGGGAGGTATTTCGACGACAAGCGGTGGCTACGTTCGCGAACATAGACAGGAAAGAAAAGGCGGAGGCAGCTCTTCAATCGAGAAACCAGCTAACAAACGAGAGTGCTGCTATGTACATTGAGGACATGGTCCGCCTGTTCAAGCGTGCGGATTACAACATGGCTGAGGATAAGAAGGTGCGCCATCTAATGCGCGGAGTGAAGCAAGAGCTGTTCGCCGTTCTCGTCCGCAACCCTCCGAGCACGGTTGCTGAGTTTTACTCGGAAGCGACGGCCATCGAAAAAACACTGGAACAGCGGGCTCGGCAGTACAACCGGAATCTTAACTGCGCATCTGCACAGGTATTTCCCGGAGGCGTGCGAAACGACGTTGAAGCCCTGCGAGAGCTAATTAGATCAGTTATCAGAGAAGAACTGAGCAGACTGCATATGCCCCAGACTTCAACTGCACTATCTGTTACGGACGTTGTTCGTGACGAACTGAGGCAGGTGATACGAGAGCCAGAGCGTGAGCTGCAGCCGGTTCGACCTATCCGAACATACTCTGAGGTTGTCAGACAACCCACGGTACACAGCAATGCAGCAGTTGCGATGGCAACGACTCCTCTCCCACCTGCGGCACGCACAGCACCTCGTCCACGGGAACCGACAGCTACCTATCTGCCCCCAGGAGCACGTAGCACACATCACTATGTGGAGCGTAGGCCCAGGAAAAGTGACGTCTGGCGTGATCACGAGCGCAGGCCTCTGTGTTTTCATTGTGGGGAAGCGGGTCATCTGTACAGATTCTGTCCTTACCGACAGGCTGGATTAAGAGGCTTCCCGTCATATGCACCGTGCCCCCGAAACGGCGAACGACCAGCGGAGATTGAGGAGTACTTGTCGACGCGCCAGAACTCGCCAACTCTACGCCAACGCCGGTCACGGTCACCATCGCCTATGCGCTACCGGTCATCCAGCCCACGTACACCTTCAAGGCTGCCTGGTCATCGCTCTCCAAGTCCACACCCGGAAAACTGAAGCAAGCGACCTGTGGAGGTGAGGCCGCTGATAACGTCAGTTACAAAGATCCTCCAATTTGGTTTGAGGGTGATGACGGTGTATTTCCGGTAGATGGGTGCAGCAACGAAAACGTTACTTCAGATTTGCGGTTGAGAATGGAAGGATGGGAGCTGAATGCCTTAGTCGACACCGGTGCTGATTATTCAGTGATAAGTCACAAGATGGTGAAAAAGCTAAACAAATTTGTGACACAGTGGAGTGGATCGCAGATACGCACGGCAGGCGGTCACATTATTACGCCCCTTGGCAGATGCACTGCAAGACTTGAAATACGGGGCTTTATTTACGTTGCCGATTTCATTGTGCTGCCAGAATGTTCAAGAGAACTCATTATAGGAATGGATTTTTTGCGAGCTAATGGCGCCGTAATTAACCTGCGTAGGTCCAGCGTGTCGTTTTCGACTGAACGAGCTATACCTGTGGAGGAATCTGAGGAACGACGCCTAACTGCTCTACGCGTTGTTCATGATGACGTAACTGTGCCGCCACGCTGCAGTATAATGGTGCTCGTAGAAAATGATGCATTGTACAACCGCGAAGGCATAGCGGATACAAATGTAGGACTGTTTTTGAACAAAGGTGTCTGCGTAGCTAGGGGTCTTGTTCACTTGACGAATGGCCGTGCAGATGTCTTACTCACAAATTTCTCCAATGAGCTTCAACACATCGCTCAAGGCACGGCTATCGCCTATTTACACGACTTCTGTATGGCGACCGAACTATGCAGCTTAACGACATCAACCACTCGACCAGTGGCCTGCAACATCGACACATCCGTGACCGTCAATCAGAGCCTTCCGGACAGTCAGAAGAAACAGATTTACGCCTTGGTAAAAGAATTCTCTGATTGCTTTTCAAGTACCTCGAAGGTCCAGCGCACGTCAATCACGAAACACAGAATTATAACGCAAGACGACACGAGGCCTATATGCCAGCATCCATATCGGGTGTCACAGAAAGAACGGGAAATTATCAAGAAGCAAGTGGAGGAGATGCTTTCTGATGATGTCATCCAGCCTTCGAATAGTCCATGGGCGTCTCCCGTAGTGCTCGTTAAGAAGAAAGACAACACACTTAGATTCTGCGTCGACTACAGAAAACTGAACAGTGTGACTAAACGAGATGTCTACCCCTTGCCACGTATCGACGATACACTAGATCGGTTGCGATCCGCAAAGTTTTTCTCCTCCTTAGATCTGAAAAGCGGATATTGGCAAATAGAGGTCGACGAGCGGGACCGTGAAAAAACGGCATTCGTAACACCAGATGGCCTCTACGAATTCAAAGCGCTTCCATTCGGCCTCTGTTCCGCACCAGCGACGTTCCAGCGAATGATGGACACTGTCCTCGCCGGACTGAAATGGCAGTCATGCCTAGTGTATTTGGATGACGTGGTGGTATTCTCTGCAACGTTCGACAAACATCTAGAGCGACTACGCACAGTATTGGAAGCCATCCGGTCAGCGAAATTGACGATCAAACCCGAAAAATACTACTTCGGCTTCGAAGAGCTGCGATTCCTTGGACATGTCATTAGTTCCGAGGGTGTTCGTCCCGATCCCGAAAAGACAGCCGCTGTTCAGAGGTTCCCTACACCCAGAGACAAAAAGTCAGTGCGTCGATTTTTGGGTTTATGTGCCTATTATAGACGATTTGTCGAAAACTTCTCAAAGATTGCGGAACCTCTTACAAAACTGACAAAAGACGACGTGCCCTTCACGTGGGAAAGCGAACAACAGAAAGCTTTTGACGAATTAAGGAAACGACTACAGGGTTCACCAATACTTGCCCATTTTGATGAGACAGCCGACACAGAAGTCCATACCGATGCCAGCAATGTCGGCCTCGGCGCCATCCTTGTCCAGTGGCAAAATGGTCAAGAGAAAGTGTTAGCCTATGCCAGCCGCAAACTATCAAAAGCTGAGGCAAACTACTCTGCAACTGAAAAAGAGTGCCTCGCAGTCATCTGGGCCATAAACAAGTTTCGACCCTACCTTTATGGTAGACCGTTCAGAGCTGTCAGTGACCACCATGCTCTATGCTGGCTGGCAAATCTCAAGGACCCGTCAGGTCGACTAGCAAGATGGAGCCTTAGGCTGCAGGAGTATGATATTACGGTCGTGTACAAATCGGGAAGGAAACACAGCGATGCCGACTGCCTGTCACGCTCTCCTGTCGATCCAAGTGTACCTGAAGAGGAAGACTTTCCGTTTCTAGGCGTTGTCGACACATCCAAAATCGCTCAACTACAACGAGATGACCCGGATTTGCTGGCACTTATACAACACCTGCAGGGTCTCGACGTTCAAGTCCCTCGCATATTCTCCAGAGGGCTCTCCGCGTTCTGCCTTCGAGGAAGTGTCCTTTACAGGAGGAACTTCGAACCTAATGGTGAAACGTTTTTACTAGTCGTGCCCACAGCCATGCGAGAGGAAATTCTGCACGCATGCCACGACGAGCCAACATCTGGACACATGGGTGTGAGCCGAACATTCGCCAGGATTCGCCTGAAATACTATTGGCCTAAGTTGCTCGCATCAGTGCAGCGCTACGTGAAAACTTGTCGTCAATGTCAACGGCGCAAAACTCCACCCGTAAAACCAGCCGGCCTTCTCCAGCCAATAGACCCTCCAGATGCCCCATTCCAACAAGTCGGCATGGACTTCCTAGGACCTTTGCCGACATCGCGTGCAGGCAAGAAATGGATAGTCGTAGCCACAGACTATCTCACCCGTTATGCTGAAACTGACTCTCTATACAGTGCGACAGCTGCCGAAGTCGCCAAGTTCTTTGTGAACAACATAGTGCTCAGACATGGTGCGCCAATCGTCGTTATTACGGATCGGGGCACCGCATTTACTGCAGACCTAATGCAATGCCTGATGCGCATGACAAATACCGATCACAGAAGAACAACGGCGTATCACCCTCAGTCAAATGGCTTAACCGAACGCCTCAACAGAACTCTGACCGACATGCTATCAATGTATGTTGATGTTGAACATAAACAGTGGGACGAAATATTACCCTACGTAACATTCGCATATAATACAGCCGTTCAAGAAACAACCCACGTTGCCCCTTTCGAACTAGTATTCGGCCGAAGAGTGACCACCCCGCTGGATGCCATGTTACCACTACAGGACGAAAGCAGCTATCCACCTGACTTAGATGACTTCTTGCAAAGAGCCGAAGAAGCACGGCAAATGGCAAGATACCGAATACGCCACCAACAGCACGTCGATTCTAGTCGCTACAACAAGCGACGCAGTGACACACTTTATCATCCCGGTGACAAAGTGGGGATATGGATACCAGTGCGCCGCCGCGGACTCTCTGAAAAGCTTCTTTGCCGATACTTCGGCCCTTATGAAGTACTCAACCGTATCAGCAACGTCACTTATGAAGTTAGATCCGCTGGACACGTGAGTTCAAGACGCCGCAATCCCACGGAAGTGGTCCACGTAGTCCGCATGAAGCCCTATCATGACAGATCGTCGAAAAACGAGTGAGAGTGGGCGTGTATCTTTTCACTGTCTTAAGCATCGGGACGATGCGTCTGAGGAGGGGGGCAATGCTGCGACAGGTTCGCCACATTCAAGTAGCCCACCACAATCATCGTCACCAGCACCAGCAAGACCCGGCTCGGCTGGCATGCGCCACGCGTTCGGACGTTCAACAACGAGGAAGAGGAAGTTAGATCTGTGCTACTCGGCTACTCGAACTTGACGACCATAGTTTTTAGAATCGTGGGCACAAGTTCGCCCTAATAAAGTCGCTTGTTTTTTTAACCTGTCGGCGTCAGCATCGCTACAATATATATATATATATATATATATATATATATATATATATATATATATATATATATATATATATATATATATATATATATATATATATATATATATATATATATATATATATATAAAAGAAATAAAGGAGCACACTTAAGAAAATTTGATAGTTGTTTACTATATATGTATGTGTAATACAATATATATACGTATATATTTATATATATATACCTACATACATACATACATACATACATACATACATACATACATACATACATACATACATACATACATACATACATACATACATACATACATACATACATACATACATACATACATACATACATACATACATACGTACGTACGTACATACGTATATACATACGTACGTACGTACATACATACATACATTGTTATATATATGTATATATATAGTGCTGCTGTTTCGTTATTAAAAGCTATTGCATAAATTCAGTGTGGCTCGCAAGACAATGTCAATGTAATCATGATTATAACTTCGTCATATCAGTTCCTTTGTATAGTGCGCTGCGCAATGATGTTCGATTCATACCGCAGCCTAACCTTTGCTTCTGCTGTGGTTATCAAGTACCCATTATGGTACTCTATTGGCACTATAGAGTCTATTCAGTACTCTTCTTACTCAATTCGTTGGCATACCTGTCCTCTTCCCTCCTGTATAATGAACGAATAAGCCCAAGTGGAAACTCACACCCCTATCGACGCTCATTCACAACATGCACGACCATGCTGCTAGTGCTCGGCCGTGGTCACAACTATGTAATATCGTGTGCGAGAGCACATGACGCAACAATGCGTAGCATAGCACTCACTCGAGTCAAACCATGTAACGCAGACAGGTCTCTATACTCGGCGACAACTTAACTTGGCTGTAAACCGAAAGCTTTGGAGACAGGGCTTCCGCACATTCGTTTTGCTCCAGAAGTATGCATGTTGAGGATGATTTCAGTTTTGCTCGCTGGTATCGTTAGCGCATTAATAATGTTATACACATGCAAATTGGAATGGCAGAAACAATTCGAAGGTTTAGTGTACATTTTAGGTACATCACCTTTCAGGAGACATTTTTTAGGGGACATTGCTCGACCCTAAGGAGCTTCACCCCTAAAACACAATGATGTCATTGTATGGCATCAAAGTGAGCACGCTAAGTATACTATCGCGTTTTGTGTCGAGAAAAATATGCACACGAATTCAATTTCTAAATGTATAAACTGACGGAACCTACAGCGGCACTATTACGCAGCCCTGCCCTAGATTTAACATTAGCAGAAAAATTATACCTCTGACTCGGACTTGGAGAAGGCTCCATGTTTCTATCAGGCCTTCCTGTTCTATTTTGCATGTATTTCTTTTTTATATTGGTCAAAAAAGGAAGAGATAAAATACAGTTGATTGCGCTGATAGTTGATATCTCATTTTTATGGTAGCACCACTTCAAACAACCCTGAAAATATGAAGTTAGGGGAATAGTTGCTACATGCTTCCATCATTCAGTGGACATAAACTAGGAGTTAAGAAGTAAAAAAACAATGTTGCAGTTACAATAAAGAGTTGCCATCAATAGTCGACGATAGAAAACTGTAAACCGACACTTCCCAACATTAGCCCATTACAGATCCTGCCGCAATAGAGTAAGTTCAGCCGTCAAAAATCAGACAAGCCTCACTGTGAAATGTGGGTTGAGTTGGCGCGAAAAGGCATTTTATCTTCGAAATGGGATACCTCTATCACTGCTTCTACATGAAAAATGGGTTTTATGTGGCGTCCGTGCCTCCATTTATCAACCCTGTCAAGCAAACTTAAGCAAATGAAGCCAGTCGCCAACAAACAGTTTTTGCTCACACAGAGGGCGGCCACAGCATCAGTCTCTCAGTGACGTCAGACACTGCAGAATCATTATGTTAATTGACTCTCGCTACAGTTTGCGACTCCACTTTAACCCTCGTGCTTTCCACTCACCTCCGCCTGCGGTTAGTGTTGCTACTGTGTACTCTGTCCTGGTGGAGCCCGCGCTGTTGAAGGCAACTGTCAGTAGCTGATACCAGGTACCAGGCACGAGGTCGACAATAAGCGCAATGTCACGGTCAGGCAGCACCCTAGAGCTGAGCAGCGTCCAGTCAGACTCGTCGCGGGGCCGGTACTGGACGAAGAAGTGGCTGATGGGACAGCCTCCGTCGTTCCAGGCGGCCAGCACTAGGCCTAGATAACTTGTGTTGGTCACCACGGCCGTTTTGGCTGACGGGGCTTGAGGCACTGCACGATAAATGGTCATGAATGATCGGTATATTGGTGATTGGGGGGGGGGGGATAGCACTGGCAACCGATTTTTCAAGCTGCGAACACAAGCTACGGGAGAACTGTCTTTCGTAGGGACATGGAAAATAGGATAAATATGAAGAAACGTTAATGTTACTGGTACCGCACGGCGGAGAAAGACAGAATGAAAAATAAATTACGAGGACACTTGGCCTTCTTTTTCTTGCAGGTAGTCCGAGAAAAATTCTTAGAATCAATATGATACAATTCATGCAAGAAATATGTACAAAACTGAGATGTCTTTCTCGATCGAGAGCCCGTTACTGAACGAAAGTTCTTAAATTGTGCCTTCCATATTTTTAAAACACTAAAGATCTGAAACAAAAACGGAGTTAGGCAATCCAGTCAAACAAAAGTGTTGTATGCGTACGTAAAGCTTCAGTGTGAACCTTTAGCTGGTACATTGAAAGTTCACATCAGCCGTACAAATGGTTGACCTGAAGGCGCCGCACCTGTATAATTTGCCCAGCGGCTCGTTATTTCTTGCAGGATCACTTGAATATTGCATAGCTTGATACGTTTGCAATTTGTGAAGGCGGCATAAATCTCCTACTGTTGCAGAGTGTGCGACATGCGGCCTGACACGTTTTCCCTAAAGAAGACATTGCGAATGCTGTAAGGGCAGCTCATCTCGTGGCAGACTAAATGTCCGCTAAATCGTGCCTGCTTTGAGGGATGAAAACAGAAACAAAGAGAACAACTTCATTGACAGCTACAACCAGGTCGTTGACTTTGGCTTGCCGGAAATTTGAAAAGTGGGGGCCAATAGCTCACCATGACCTCTCCGGCCCAGTTAATAGCTTTTGCCCACCATGCGTGATCCGACAATTTTTTTTTAAGAATATTGGACACATTTCTTGAAACACCCTGTATCAGGGGCGTAGACGGAGGATGGCACACCGGGCACGTGCCCCCCCCCTCCCTTTTCCGCAATTTTTTTTCGACATTGCATAGACAGCAAAAAATGGCAATTTTATGGGGATGCCCCTTCCGAAATTAAGGTGCCCCCCCCCCCCTCCCCGCCGGAAAAAATTTCTGGCTACGCGCCGGCTCTGTATAAGCAATTCACTTACATGTTCCAGTGTTAACGCCGGTACATGTGGTAGCTCCTATGGCATATTCAATTTGTGAGAAGAATGATGAGATGTGAACTCTTCTAACCAGCTCATGCTAATCACTACATGGTGCACCCAGTTTGGTATATTCAATTTATTGGCAGTGAAAGAAGCCACATGGAAAACAGAGAATTGTCCACTCTTATTCAGGAAAATGAAGCTTCGGATTGGTTTACATTGTTCGATGCATGCATTGTTCGTTAATTAAAAAAACGGTTAAAGCCACTTGATTGATTTCATGTCTAAAGCAAATATTTAACTATACACGTTGTATGAACGTCCAAAAGCTGTCTCGTGACAACCTATAGACACAGGTAAAAATAAATATAAATACAGGCCAGTTTCTTCGGGACAAATATCGGCTCGTCGTAAAATAAACAAAAGAGATCAAGAAGGTGCCAAGCACCGCCTGCTACAAAAATCAAGTTGATTAGTATAGTACACCTTTTTGCCCACAGGTGGTGCCACTGTTGATTTCACGAAAGCGAGAGGCATGTAGAAGCACAATTTTTGTAGTGCTTTCTATAAAGACTGACTGGGAAAGCCCGTCCTTCCACTGTGCTGCCAAGAAAGTCTGAAACATCTCATACATCGGGAACAAAGCGTACTATGCTGGCGAGGTTTCATGCCGCAGATGCTTTTGCAGCGACAAACAGTCCAGCGATTCTATCACCCGAAACACGATTTCTTGTCTTCTTCAGGCCTAATCACAAAGAAATCATAGAACCTAATAAGAAGCCACGGAATCCTTGAATGTTCACAGACAGGCTGGCGAAATTTCAGCGCATTCGCTTCAGCACTTTATTTATTATTGAATAATTTTATGAATACGCAGGTGGCCTGAAAGTATGAAAACACTGGCACACTCGCGAGCCCTGGTGCAACACGCTCCTTAATTTACAAGTGTCTACATGACGGCCAACAATTTCGTCTTGTGGTCAGTTGAGCGTGCAATCCCGCTATTTCGGCTTTGTTCAGCTTAGCATTGAAAATTGAACAATTTGCAGCGGCTGAAGTTTTGGTACAAGACTGCAGCTGCACTCCATAAAGCACATGACGTCACACACGCCCTAGCAACATGGTGGTCGCTGGCGGTGAACGGTGTTTAGAGACAGTGACTTCTAGGTTCTAGCACCCATTTCGCAATCAAACATACTCTTACAGTACATTCTTCGTGTCTGTATAGACACAATAGACACTCTACTTCTACTTTTCGAGGAGAACCGCAAATTTATGGGCGACTGTGTCATGGACCCTTCCATTAATATGCCTTCTCACATAAACGAATGCCATTATAGGATTGATAGTGGGTGTTTCTTGACCACTGAGCGTCTTGTTCTTTCCGCTTACTCCTGTTGCATTTGCAGCACGTTGCGACACTTCCTGTTCAGCTTGATCGCGACTCGTCCTTTACCGTGCATGGCGTAGCAGTTGCAGTATTCGGCCGCTGACGCGAAGGTCATTGGCTTGATTCCAGTCGCGGCGGTCGCATTCCCAAGTCGGCGAAATGCTATATAACGGCGATGTGAGTGCATGGCGGGGGGAAATTCTCGGAACCTTCCACAACGGCATCCTTCACAAACATATCGTAGTTTTGGTACGTTAAACGCGATATATCATTATTATCCTTCTGCACTCGCCCGAGCCTTCGCAACGAATCGCCCATCGTGAGAAGTGCGTACGCACACATATTGTTGGCCGAACTTCTTCCATAGTATCCGCAGGGCTAAACCTAATGTAGGAAAACGGAATTTAGAACTACAGAGAGTTCAGAATTCCTTCTCGGCCCAATTCGGTGCAGCAACAGTTCTTGGGCCCACCAGCATTCTTGTAGCAGCGGTTTATAAGTCTACCACTGCAGAGTGAATTGGACATTTAACAGTCAATCCTTTTTCTGCGCACGGATTCCCGCTGCTATGTATACACTCAGAGGCAAGTGCAGGCGGTTCTACCGTGGTACAGTTCTGTGCAGTACTCTGATTTGTTCACTTTTTCTTCTAGAAAAAAATCTTTAAACGTACTTTGCAAACACACAGGGGATGACTATGCTGACGTATACTCAACGCCGCCGCCGAATTAGCATTGCTGCCAATTACACACTGAGCAAGTCCCACCATAATTTGTTTTTTTTTTACTGGATTGCTTAGTAAGTAAATCGGAAGGCAACTAGGTTGTTCGAAAATTCCAATTCCAATGTGTATACTTTTGCAATACCAGTGACTTTGCATGAAAATGCCAAAGGCGCATATAAGTAAAATAATTGTGAACTTAGTTTTGACTACTTGTAGTTCACTGGCGTTTATAAACGTATTAGCAGGGTAATTGCCATGACAGTAAAATTGCTTACATTGTATTGCTGATTTTCTGTAGGTAGTAGCTGGAGGTAGTAAGTGTCATGCTAACAAAGTTACTTACTAAGCAGTTTGTGCCGTTTTGTGTTTTGTAGGTAGTAGATATTATCTCAAGCATTGGCTACCTGAAATTTCGCGATTACTACAAGTTTTCCAAGCGCAGGCAGCACTAGCGCTGGCCTCAACAGCGTTTCAAGCTAATGCAAGGCAGAATGTACAGTACCATAAATCGTTCCCGTTTCTTTCTAAACTCCTAAAGAACACAGAAAGCTTACAACAGTCTAGTTCTTCGTTGTGTTAACTTAGTATTACCAGGAAAGAACCATTCAATAACTGACATAAACAGCGAAAAGATGTCCATGACTAAACTACTTTTCATTCTTTTATGTCATCACTATCATGCTTTTCACAGTGTAATACGAGGCGCACAAGAATAGCGGCAACTAACTGCCCCATTCCTTGATCTATGCTGTCTCTTGTTCCTTGTTGTTTCATTCGCGTATCTTTCAAAAGCACTCCGTGGGTCTGACTGCTTTTGAAACCACCGCACTTTTTTCCCCGATATTACACAAAATTTTCAAACACTTACCATCGCTACAATGCCCTAAATTAATTGTTATTATTGTGAATAAAATTTTGTAAGACAATTTTTTTTATTTCGAGAATTTAAGTAAAATTCTAACCTGTGCCTTCTGTCTTTGCGTGCAGTAGCTCGTCGGGCTCGCTTCGTCCATGACGATTGAAACAAAGTACAGAGAACACGTATTCACTACCACAGTGCAGTCCCTCGAACAGGTAGCTTCGCTTTTCAGGGCCCAGGGACACTTCTTTCCACTCGGTGGCGTCGTAGAGGCGGCAGCGAGCCAGGTAACCTGCAATCAACCATTAGATGAAAAACGGAGGAAGAGAAGAAATCGTATCAGGAGAGTCGCTTGTTGGTCAAGTTGGTACATACTTAGTAAACTACAAAAGTCATAAAACGTCAAAATCGGAAAAAGCAGAGCAGTAGAAACAGAAACAGAGAACACAGACGTGGTCATATATTATCATAACTGATCTTCATCAGACGTCACCAATCTTCATCAGACTAGCTCTGATGAAGATCGGTCTCCGGTCGACACGTCGTCATTAAAGAGTTCTTTAGAACCGTACACTTATTTTCCCCTAATTTTATAGGAACTCTTCATGATGTACGTATAATATATATATTGCCACGAGGAATTGTTAAGGCGCAGTACAACGCAGACGTTGTTAAAAGAGGAACGCTGACGGCATCGCTACGACTCATGAAGCCCGCCGGAAGGCACGAGCCGGCCCAGCCTGTGCACGAGCTGCTACCGAGCAGCGGAAAAAGAAGAGAAGAAGAGGACGACGAGCGTTCGCTGCTTTCTCCCAGCTACTGTGTAGTTCTTTTGGCTTTGGGCACAAGTTCGCCCTTATTAAACCTTGTAAATAGGACGTCCCGGTTGTGAGGTTGTTATATCCGTTACATTTTCTGGTGGAGGTGCTGGGTACATGATTCCGAGCCCCACGCAAGAGCGAAGTCCAAGCACTGACCAGCCGCAACCAGTGGAGCTTACACCGGTGCACCAACGAGTCAGCCGCCGTATCCGAGGAGAGTTGCCAGAATTTGGGCCACTCCCTTCTGTATCAAGGGCATCGGTGACGGAGACAAGCGCCGCCACCACCATGACGAGCCAAGTTACGCCGGCACAACTCATCGTAAGCCAACCGGTCATCCCAAAGGTGTTTCATGGTGACCCATACGAGGACGCCGAAGACTGGTTAGAGCATTTCGAGAGAGTGGGAAATCTAAATCAGTGGAACGAGGAAGGCAAGCTGCGTAACGTCTACATTGCGTTGGAAGACTCTGCACGAGTGTGGTACGAAAACCACGAGGCATCTCTGACGTCGTGGCAAGAGTTTCGGCGGCAGCTACTGAGTACGTTCGCCAACAGTGATCGCCGGGAAAAGGCGGAAGCAGCTCTCCGCACACGGATTCAGCGAACGAACGAAACTGTCGCGATGTACATCGAAGACATGTCCCGCCTTTTCAAGCGAGCTGATCCTGGCATGACGGAAGACAAGAAAGTGCGCCACCTCATGCACGGGGTAAAGCAAGAATTGTTCGCGGGACTCATCCGCAATCCGCCCCGTACTGTTGCTGAGTTTCGGTCGGAAGCAACAACCATCGAAACGACGCTTCAGCAGAGAGCCCGACAGTACAACCGCGACGTAGCCGGTGCATCCGCAGGAGTCTACTCAGCAGGCGTCGTGGATAATCTTGACACATTGCGCGAGCTCGTCCGGTCTGTTGTCAGGGAAGAATTAAGGAAACTGCAGTCACCTGATGTCACCCCCGAGCTGTCTCTTGCTGAAGTTGTCCGAGACGAAATTCGACAGGCCATGCGGGAGCCGCGGAGTGATGTGCCGGCGACACGACGGGCGGTAACGTACTCCGAGGTGCTCAGGCGACCTACTCTGCACTGTTCGCCGATCGAGACACCAAGTACTTATGTGCAGACAATGCGCAGCCCGCCTGAAATCGTAGAGGCAACACGCACTCCACCTCGTGCGAGAGAGATGATGCCACGGAAGAGCGATGTGTGGCGAGATGCCACACGTAGGCCCTTGTGTTTCCACTGTGGAGAGGCTGGCCACCTGTACCGATTCTGCCGATATCGTCAAGCTGGTCTTAGGGGATTCGCCATCAATGCACCGTGTCCGCGAAACGGCGAAAGACCTTCCGAGATTGAAGAATACCTATGCTCACGTCGGGAATTTGACCCGCCTCGTCGTCATCAACCACGCTCACCATCCCCTATGCGCTACCGCTCGTCTAGCCCACGTCCCTTCCCAAGCACGTCTAGGCAGCGTTCGCCTAGCCCAAATCCGGGAAACTGAAGAGGGCGACCTGTGGAGGCGAGGCCGCTGGCGACTTGGGATGTGAAGATCCTCCACTGCGGTACGAGCCTGATAACGACGACTGTTTCCAGGTAAAGGAGTGCAGTACAGAGAAAATTACTTCAGACTTGCCGTTGGTGATTGACGGACTAGAGCTCAATGCTTTGATCGATACTGGTGCGGATTATTCTGTGATAAGTTACGAATTAGCGAAGCGACTCAAGAAAGTTCTGACCGAATGGGGTGGACCTCAAGTACGTACTGCAGGTGGTCACCTCATAACCCCTTCCGGCCGATGTACCGCAAGGGTCATGATACGGGGCTTCACTTACGTCGGTGACTTTGTCGTCCTGCCTGTGTGCTCGAGGGAAGTGATACTGGGAATGGATTTCCTACAAGCTAATGGTGCGATTATCAATTTACAGAGGTCGAGCGTGTCCTTTTCGACGGAGCAAGCTTTAAAGGTAGCACGATCAGATGAACGATGTACCACTCCACTGCGCGTCGTCGACGATGATGTGACTGTACCGCCACGGAGCAGTATAATGGTTCTCGTGCATAATGATGCATTCAGCGACTACGAGGGTGTGGCGGAGAGCAACGTGGATGTTTTCTTGAAAAGAGGCGTTTGTGTGGCACGAGGGATTATCCAGCTGCGAAACGGGTGCACAGACATCCTCTTGACGAATTTCGGTAACGAATTCCAGCACATCGCAAAAGGGACGGCAATAGCGTTTCTTCATGAGTTCTGTGAAGTGACAGAAATATGCAGTCTTGAAACGACGTCACCGAATGTGAAACTTCCATCTGATGCCTGCGACACAATATACGTAAATCCTAATCTTTCAGAGATTCAACGTCAACAGCTATACGACCTCGTGCGGGAATTTGGCAGCTGTTTCTCCAACAGTTCAAAGGTACGGCGCACGAGCATTACAAAACACAGGATCATAACGGACGAGACAACCAGGCCGGTATGCCAGCACCCGTATCGTGTTTCCCCTAAGGAAAGGGAAGTCATCAAGAAGCAGGTACGAGAAATGCTTGAAGATGATGTTATCCAGCCTTCTAACAGCCCGTGGTCATCTCCCGTGGTGCTTGTCAAGAAGAAGGATAACACGCTACGGTTTTGTGTCGACTACAGGAAACTGAATGCTGTGACTAAACGGGATGTATATCCCCTTCCACGCATCGACGACACGTTAGATCGACTTCGGTGTGCCAAGTTCTTCTCATCACTAGATCTGAAAAGTGGATACTGGCAGATCGAGGTTGATGAACGTGATCGCGAAAAGACTGCTTTTGTTACCCCGGACGGACTTTACGAATTTAAGGCTCTCCCGTTTGGTCTCTGTTGTGCGCCGGCAACGTTCCAACGCATGATGGACACTGTGCTTTCCGGATTGAAGTGGCAGTGTTGCCTAGTGTACCTAGACGACGTGGTCATCTTCGCGGCTACATTTGAGGAGCACATCAAGCGCCTTCGGTCAGTGTTAGAGGCAATCCGTTCGGCAGATTTGACAATCAAGCCAGAGAAGTGCCGATTAGCTTTCGAAGAGCTTCGTTTTCTTGGGCATGTCGTCAGCGCCCAAGGTGTTCGCCCTGATCCTGATAAGACGGCCGCCGTCGCAAGGTTTCCGGTGCCAACAGACAAAAAGTCAGTACGGAGATTTCTAGGTCTATGTGCGTACTATAGACGATTTGTGAGAAATTTTTCAAAGATCGCAGAACCCTTAACGAGACTTACGAGAGAAGATGTGCCTTTCCAGTGGCAAAACGAGCAACAAAGCGCCTTCAACGAATTGAGAAAGAGGTTAGAAAACCCCCCGATTCTTTCTCACTTTGATGAGACAGCCGACACGGAAATACACACAGATGCCAGTAACATCGGCCTTGGATGCGTTCTAATACAGTGGCAGAAAGGTGAAGAAAAAGTGATAGCTTATGCCAGTCGGACTCTAACAAAAGCAGAGACAAACTATTCGGCCACGGAAAAAGAATGCCTTGCCGTCGTCTGGGCCATCAGTAAATTTCGGCCGTACCTATATGGTAGACCATTCAAGGCAGTCAGCGATCACCATGCGCTTTGCTGGCTGGCGAACATAAAGGAACCATCTGGACGACTAGCAAGGTGGAGCCTCAGACTGCAAGAATACGATATAACCGTCGTATACCGATCTGGCAAAAAACATACCGATGCCGACTGTTTGTCACGGGCTCCTACAGACACACCACTATCAGAAGAAGACGACTTTCCGTTCGTAGGAATTGTCGAGACCACTCAAATAGCCGAACTCCAACGTACAGACAAAGAATTACTCCCGCTTATCGAACACCTGCAAGGAATTGACGTACAAGTACCCCGTATATTTTCTCGAAGCCTCGCATTGTTCTGCCTCCGAGGAAACGTTCTCTACAAGAGAAACTTCAAGCCCAACCGCGAAAAGTTCCTGCTTGTCGTTCCAGCAACTATGCGACAAGAAATACTTCGAGCGTGTCACGATGAGCCCACATCTGGACATTTGGGTGTGACGCGAACGCTTGCAAGGATCAGTCTCCATTATTATTGGCCCAAGCTACTAGCTTCAGTGCAACACTACGTCAAAACATGCCGCGAGTGCCAAAGACGAAAAACACCACGTTCTAAACCAGCGGGCCTTCTACAACCTATAGATCCACCGAAAGCGCCTTTCCGCCAAGTTGGAATGGACCTCCTTGGACCCTTCCCGACATCTTTACTCGGCAAGAAATGGATCGTTGTGGCCACTGATTATTTAACTAGATACGCCGAAACAGACTCTTTGGAACGAGGAACGGCAGCAGAAGTGGCCCAATTCTTCGTACACAAAATAGTCCTGCGACATGGCGCTCCAACGGTTGTAATCACCGATCGCGGAACGGCTTTCACGGCGCAACTTTTGAAGTGCCTGCTCAACATGACTCACACTGTTCATAGGAAAACCACTGCATATCATCCTCAATGCAATGGCCTGACCGAACGCCTTAACAGAACTTTAGCGGACATGATATCCATGTATGTGGATGTCGAGCACAAAAAGTGGGACGAAATTTTACCATACGTCACTTTCGCCTACAATACGGCTGTGCAAGAGACCACCAAAATCACCCCATTTGAACTAGTTTACGGTCGTGCTGTTACCACAACACTGGATGCTATGTTACCAATAGACCAAGATGACTACCCCCCCGATCTTGACGACTTTCTACAAAGAGCGGAAGAAGCCCGCCAGTTAGCAAGATACCGAATACGCCACCAACACCGCATCGATGCCGACCGCTACAACCGAGGAAGACTTGACACGCGATATGACGTTGGCGACAAAGTGTGGATATGGACTCCAGTACGACGACGAGGCCTCTCCGAAAAACTCATTTCACGGTATTTTGGCCCCTACGAGATCGTACAGCGACACAATGACCTCGTCTACGAAGTCAAGCCTGCAGGCCACCTGCATTCGAGGCGACGCAATCCCACGGAGCGTGTACACATTGTACGGATGAAACCGTACTACGACCGATTCCAAACCTAGCCACCCCAATACCTTGACGTACTGCAACCTCATTTTTACAAACTTGCACACACAAAAAAAAAAAAAAAAAAAACAGCCTCATCGCAAGCATCGGGGCGATGCCGCTTGAGAGGGGGGATAATGCCACGAGGAATTGTTAAGGCGCAGTACAACGCAGACGTTGTTAAAAGAGGAACGCTGACGGCATCGCTACGACTCATGAAGCCCGCCGGAAGGCACGAGCCGGCCCAGCCTGTGCACGAGCTGCTACCGAGCAGCGGAAAAAGAAGAGAAGAAGAGGACGACGAGCGTTCGCTGCTTTCTCCCAGCTACTGTGTAGTTCTTTTGGCTTTGGGCACAAGTTCGCCCTTATTAAACCTTGTAAATAGGACGTCCCGGTTGTGAGGTTGTTATATCCGTTACAATATATATATATATATATATATATATATATATATATAATGTGTGTGTGTGTGCGTGTGTGTGTGTGTGTGTGTGTGTGTGTGTGTGTGTGTGTGTGCGTGTGTGTGTGTGTGTGTGTGTGTGTGTGACGCTACAAAATGGAGACACGTCATGGTCCTGATGCCATGCGTTTATGTTTATTCTAATGCACGCGCACTTCCTCTGCGTCGGCTTCTCTTAGAATCACCTTGTTAAGGCGTCACACTTCCCCCTCCCCTCGAGAGAGTCTCAATTCAGAAGGTATACAATAACGCCGCAGTTTGTTAACATGCACAATGTCAGAGTTTCTACGTAAGGGTAGCACGGAGCGATTGATCTCATAGTTCACTGTTGAGACCTTGCGTAGAATCTTGTAGGTTCCTTCCATGACGGAACTCAGTTTGCCGTTGTTGGGATGCCATGGTGTCTCGTAAAGGACAAAGTCACCGACTTGCAACTCAATCGGAAGAAATTTTCTATCATAAATGACTTTGTTCTTATTGTGGTTGGCGATAGAATTGGTAACTGCAGTTTTTCGCGCTTCTTCGTCAGTTTGTTCTCGTTGTTCCAGTACTGTAGGATAAGATGGAATTCCATACATCAGGAAGGAAGGTGCGTAGCCGGTCACTTCGTGGGGTGTTCTGTTGTATTCGTCAATTACCTGCGGAAGCAGCTTTGTCCAAGGCTTTTGTGGTTCGTCATTGATCTTACATTTAAGTCTCGTTAAAACAGCCTGGTTCGTCCGCTCGTTCATGCCGTGGCATTGTGGACGATGAGATGAGGTGAATAGTTGGTGCATACGATTATGTTTTAAAAACTACTTGAATTTTCCTGCAGTAAATTCTGTTCCACGATCTGAAAGGAGCTTCCGCGGTTTTCCAAAAGAAAAAATTGTTTTCAAGCTTGCAATATAGGCGTCGCTGTTCTCACTTTTATGAGCAAACGCCCATACGTAGCGAGTCGCATGATCAATAACCAAGTGTATAAACCTTTTTGACGAGCCATATCCAGAAAATTCTCCAATGATGTCTATTGCAAAGAAGTCGAATGGCTTTTCAGCTGGAGGCAGTGATTCAAGCGTCCCAAACTTTTTTGTTTTCGTCTTCTTGCATCTCTGACATGTATCACAATGCCGGCTGTAAGTGGAAACATCGGTTACCATATGCGGCCATTAATATTGCAGAGACAGGAGTAACAGCGTCTTCTTCACTCCGACATGCCCAAAATGTTGATGTGCATTCTTCAGAATGGCTGGGCGTAGTTCATGGGGCACGTATATTTTCCGTAGTCCTTTTCTTTTGGCGATGATGATGTTATTTTCTAATGAATGCGTTTTTTTTTTTGGACGCTCATTGTTGCATCGCTGACGGTCGTCGTGTGATAGAAGATTAACTATTGGGGCTCTGGAGAGCACATCTGCTTCGACATTACTTGCGCCCTTTTGATGTTTGATCTTCACATCATACATTGAAAGTTTCAAAGACAACCGCAAGAGACGACCTTGAGGATTTTTAACATTCTTCAGCCACTGGAGTGCACAGTGATCTGTTACAACAGTGAATGATTTTCCATGAAGGTAGCAATGCCATTTATCAATGGCATCTACAATGGCAAGACATTCTCTTTCTGTAATAGCATAGTTCACCTCGTGCTTAAGTAGTTTGCGGGAATAGTAGGCAACAGGATGTTCTTTGTCTTTGTCATCAGGTTGTTTCAGCACTGCACCGATGCCTTCGCCAGATGCGTGACAGTACACAGTACATGGTCTCGAAGGGTCGTATATGCGAAGCACCGGTTCTTCAGTTATCCGCTCCTTCAGTTCACGAAAGGCTTGCTCGCATGCTTCTGTCGACACCCACTTGCTGCCTTTGTGAAGTAGTTTTGTGAGTGGAAGAGCGATATCACTGAAGTGGGGGATGTACTGACGGTAGGTGTTTACAGTGCCCAGGAAACGCTGGAGATCTTTTTTTCGTTTTGGTGTCGGAAATTTGAGTATGGCGGCCGCATTACGTTGCTTAGGTGTCACTGTTTCTTAGGAAATTTTGTAGCCCAGGTATTCAATGCTGCAGCGTGCAAATTGGCACTTTTTTCGTTTGAGTTTTACGTTCTCGGTTTTGAGAGCTTTCAATAGCGCCTCAAGGTGTCTTATATGATCATTAAATGTCTCTGAGCATACGACCACATCGTCAAAGTAATTACTAACATTGGTGAGCTGATGTTTCGCTATTATTGATTTCATGACTCTTTCAAATGTAGCTGGAGCGTTTTTCAACCCAAACGGCATTACCAACCACTCAAAATGACCATCAGGCGTGACAAATGCAGTTTTCTCAACATCGTCAGGATACATTTGGACATGCCAATATTCCGACGTCACGTCCAACGTAGTAAAAAACTCCGCCTTTCCCAAGTGGTCAAGAACATCATCTATACGTGGAATTGGTTGAAAGTCGGGTACCGTTATGGCATTGAGTTTACGGTAGTCAATACATAGACGAGTGCGTCATTCACCTTTCTTTTCTGCTAAAATGACAGGTGCGGCGTAGAGCGATAATGAAGGCCTCACAACACCTTGCTTGAGGAGAGCGTCAACTTGTTTGTTGATCTCCACTTTGTCTGCCTGTGAAAATCGGTATGGTGCTCGACGAATAGAGACAGCATCGGTAAGTGCGATCTTATATTTCTCATTAGTGATGCACCCAATGTCTGTCCGAAATTTTGAAAATACCTTGTCATACTTGCTTAAAAGAGAGTCGAGCACCGCATACTCATGCTCTGATAAGTTTTCTGAAGTCAGGGTTCGCATCAGCGGGGCTTGAATGGTTTTCTTTCCATTGTGATGCGGAATGTTCATAGTTTCACGTGCTTGTGTCACTGACTTGCTTTCCAGATTTACAGAAAGACTGAAGTACGAAGCGCTGTCTAGGCCAATAAATAATTGCGTTCTCATGCCTCGCAGCACATGTGATAAACTTTCTTTATGACGTTCCCAATTCGTAACTGAATGTTTACGCGACCCAAAGTTAGAATGCTTGATGCAACTCGCTGGACCATGATGCTGGAGTCTCTCATCAACTGAAGTTTTAGCTGTTTGTACACATCCTCGCTGACACAAGTAATTGTTGCTCCTGTATAGAGAATTGCATTTACTGGCTTTCCGTTGATGAGAGCGCTGAAGTGTATTAATGAAACTCTGGGTCGCCCTCCTCGTTTCCCCGTTCAGTATCAATAGCGGACACATTGCCGCGACGCGGACATTCGTTGTGCCAGTGAAACTGTCGTGGGAAACTGGCAGCTGAGCAGTATCTACATTCGTTTTGCGAGGTACGCGGTTGAGAAGATATTGTTGGCTGCTGCGGTCTGCTGAAGAGACGTGGAGCTCTTGATGCGATACTAGCGTTACGAGTAAAGGAAACTCCTCTCACCCCTTTTAGAGATGTCTCGACCCGTTGAGCAGCGGTGAGCCACTCTAATGACGAGTTGAAAGACAGTCCGGCGAGCACCAGTTCCACATCAGGAGGAACACCATCAGTCAGTCCAGAAATTATGTGCCACTCTTTCAGGTCAGCCAAGGAACCCAGTCGCTTTTTCTCGTCGTAGTAGTCCTTGATGTTCTGCCCTCCTTTCAGTCGGTAGTGAATGAAGAGACAGAACCCATCTCCGTCAGTCGTACCAAAGCGGGCTTGCATGTCGCGCTTGATATCGTGCCAAGTTGTCTCGCCGTTGCCGAAAATCTATGTCAGGTACCACTTGAACGCTTCCCCTTCAATGCATTCGCTGAAGTGACTGACCCGAGCGCGATGAGTCCATGACACCTCGGCTGCCTTCATGTCGAAAAGAAGAAGCCACTTGTCGATGGGGAACGTCTTCTGGTGTTCCCTTGAACTTCTGTATGTTGAGCGGAGGCTTTGGCTTAGCCATGGCATGTTGATGAGGTCGATCCTGTCGACTTGTGTGACGCTAAAAAATGGAGACACGTCGTGGTCTTAGATTAGCTGGTACAGACAATTTTGGCTTGCTACTTGTCTTGGTAGCTAAGAAAACTAAATATCTACCCGGAAAATAGACTGGATACACAAAAATATAAGAAAAAAATCCAGTAAGGAGAAGAGCTGGGAAGTATGGAAGTCGTTGTTTTTGATCACAAGAAAATGAAAGCTGAGGGGAAAACTTTGACCCACTTCCGGGGAAATGGTTGTACAAGCCGTCCAAATAAGGTATCTCTTTCTTACGGAGGTTAGTAAACACATAAATAGGCTAGTTTAATTTGACTATAGGTACAATTACACTATAGGTACTATAGGTACAATAATACAAAAGCTACATCTCAGCGGCATCGTTAGCCACCCCTATCCTATGCTCTCTTTCCAGTGAACTAGTTGTAAGCATACTAAAGTTGTCTCACTCGCCTGTAGTACTACAACAACAAAAATGTACGAGAAGAGGCGAAATTCAACGTCTTGTAAGGGCAGACGATAGGAGGAAATGCGTACATTCATGACCAAGTAAATTACAATGATTCACAAAAGAATCTGCAATACAGCTTTCTTATGTTCTACGGTGATCTAATGATTAACGTGCTCGGCTGCTGAATCAAAGGTCGCTGGATTGAATTCTGGCTGTGGCAGGCGCCTTTTTAACTGAGGCACGAATATTTGATCCCCATGTACTTACATTTATGGGACCTTCAAAGGACCTCAGGTGGTGAATATTTCAAGAGCCCTCGACTACGGGGTCCCTTGTAATCACATCATGGTTTTGAAACGTTGCACTGCAACTTTTATTATTTTTAGTGATGTTTTCTTAGTCATTTTATGAGGTGTTTTCATTTTTTTACGTTGTACAGTGACAGTACGTAGCAGAGTAAGAATATTGCAGTTTGTACCAAACCTCAGAAGAATGTGAATGCGGGGCCCGGTTTTGTTTTCTTTTACATATATATGTTGCGCTGCAAAAGAACAGACAGCATAATCACACAAACAACACTAGCCACTAGCACAAAACAAAGTTCTTGATTTCGTATGTAGATGACGTGGTAACATATTTCAACTTTAAAATGATTTGAAACAAGAATTGCGGCTTGAGGATGGTGTACGCATACATTTAGTATTACATTCCCAGGAAATGTGGGGACTGCCCAATCCACTATCAGATCAACTTCACGGGTTCAAATTAGCGACACTATTTCGCATCGCTATTACAGTTAATTTTAGTGAAAACTAACGGACAATGTTGGTATTGAAAGTATTGTGTATGTTATTAAATGTTATTTTAGTGTAAAGCTGCAGAAACCAAAATGGACCAAAACATAACGTGCCACAAGCAGGATCCGAACCAGTGAACTTCGAATAACGCATCCGATGATCTGCAGGTTTGAATTCGGCCAGTGGCAAGTTATCTTTTTGTCCTCGTTTCTTTCTCCACTATTTACATTACATTTATTTCCAGTAACATCTCATATACTTTCCTTGACAATATTTTCTGTTGGCTCTCATTATTATAGTGTCTAACAAAGAAAACCAGCCGTTAAAATTACACTTTATTGCAGAATATATATATATATATATATATATATATATATATATGTATATATATATATATATATATATATATATATATATAAATATATATATATATATATATATATATATATAGGGGAAAGAAGTGTATACCTAAGAGCTCGTTTTTCCATGTTTTAACACAATATTAATGAGATCTAACAGACAGTAATGCCGAGGAATGTACAGGGAAAGTTAGTAGAACCAATGGAATGTAAATAAGAAGAAAGAAAAGTGGATATATATATATGTGTGTGTGTGTGTGTGTGTGTGTGTGTGTGTGTGTGTGTGTGTGTGTGTGTGTGTGTGTGTGTGTGTGTGTGTGTGTGTGTGTGTGTGTGTGTGTGTGTGTGTGTGTGTGTGTGTGTGTGTGTGTGTGTGTGTGTGTGTGTGTGTGTGTGTGTGTGTGTGTGTGTGTGTGTGTGTGTGTGTGTGTGTGTGTGTGTGTGTGTGACGCAGGAGACGTGATGGCTGTACGATGAACCATTTCTTTGTCTTCATCTTCCTCCTTTTCTACCATTCCACCACACCGTTCTCGTGTGGTTCGTCACACGCTTCCCCCCTCCCCCGAGAGAGACGTAGATGCAGGGGCGGATGATATCGTTTAAGTCTCCCGACATGAACGATGTCAGTCTGGCGACCGAGTGGAGCCACGCTGCGGTCGATCTCGTAGTTAACTGCCGAAATCTTGCGTATGATCGTATAAGGTCCTTCCATGATTGCTTCCATGGTTCGGGTGCCAGGGTGTTTCATATAAAACAAAGTCTCCCACTTCAAGCTCTAATGAAAGGAACTTGTCATATATGACCTTATTTTTCTCGTGATATGCCAATGAATTGCGGACTGCGTTTGTACGAGCTTCCTGCAGATTTTCGGTAACGCCTGAAAGAAGATAGGGATACGATGGTGTGCCATACAGAAGAAAGCAGGGTGGGTAGCCTGTGACTTCGTGAGGTGTTCTATTGTACTCGTCGACCACATCCGAGAGGAGACGCGGCCACGGTTTTCGGGGTTCATCATTGATCTTGCATCGGAGGCGAGTAATGATCGTCTGATTAGTGCGCTCGTTTAGGCCATTACACTGCGGGCGTTGTGAGCTTGTTAAAAGCTGATGAATATATTTGTGCTTGAGCAACTGCTTAAATTTGCCGGCAGTGAATCCTGTACGGCGGTCGGAAAGGCACTTCCAAGGCTTTCCAGCAGCGAAGATACTCTTCAGACAAGAGATGTACGCGTCGCAAGTCTCATTCTTGTGTGCGAAAGCCCAGACATAACGGGTGGCATGATCAACGGCTAAGTGAATGAATCTTTTGGATGAACCGTAGTTGCCAAAACCTCCGATGGTGTCCATTGCCAGAAAATCAAATGGTTGTTCCGCTGATGGCAAAGACTCCAAGGAACCAAATCGTTTGGTTTTCAGTTTCTTGCAGCGCTGGCAAGTATCGCAGTGGCGTATGTACTTGCTCACGTCAGTGATGATGTCGAGCCAATAGTACTGTGGAGAGAGAAGCCGCAACGTCTTCTTTACCCCGACATGACCGAAAGCGTCATGAGCTTTTTGGAGAAGAGAAGACCGGAGGGCAAAAGGCACATAGACTTTTCGTATTCCTCTGCATGTCACTATACTCAGTCCGTTCTCAATTGTATGTTTTCCGGGTGGTTTGTCGTTGTGATGCTCTCCGGGCTTCAAGATAGTGCATCAGCTTCAATGTTCTCAATGCCCTTTTGGTGGTTGACGTTCACGTCGTACATGGAAAGTTTCAAAGACCACCGGAAAAGTCGGCCTCGGGGATTCTTGATGCTTTTAAGCCATTGCAACGCTGCGTGATCTGTTATCACAGTGAAAGGTTTCCCGTGTAGGTAGCAGTGCCATTTATCAATGGCGTCAATAATTGCCAAACATTCGAGTTCTGTGATGGCGTAATTAATTTCGTGCTTTAGTAACTTCCGTGAATGGTATGCAATTGGGTTTTCTCTACCTTCATCATCAGCCTGCTCCAAGACGGCGCCGATATCTCTGTTGGATGCATCGCAGTATAGCACACAAGGCTTAGTGGCATCGTAGATGTTAAGGATTGGCTCTTCTGTCACGCATTTCTTGAGCTGAGTGAAAGCCAGTTCACACTCCGAATTCCAGTTCCAGGTGGCGTCTTTGCTGAGCAGGCGCGTCAGTGCGTGAGCGATTTGACTGAAGTGGTCGATGTATCGACGGTAAACATTGACAGTGCCGAGAAAACGCTGCAACTCTTTAGGGCGTGATGGTGTCGGAAACCGTAGGATTGCGTCCACGTTGCTTTGCTTTGGAGTGACGGTGCCGTGCGAAACCTTGTGTCCCAGGTACTCAATGAAGGTTCGAGCTAATTGACATTTCTTCGATTTCAGCTTGACGCCTTCGCTTTTGAAAGCTTTCAAAATGTCCTCCAGATGCCTCAAATGGTCTGGAAACGTGTCAGAGTATACAAAAATGTCATCGAAGTAATTCATGGCGTTCTGCAAACGATGTTTTGCCAATATGAATTTGACAGCCCGTTCGAAGGTGGCCGGAGCATTCCGAAGACCAAAAGGCATGACGAGCCACTCGTAGTGACCGGTACGTGTGACAAACGCCGTTTTCGGGGTGTCATCAGGGTGAATCTTGACGTGCCAGTAACCTGACGTTATGTCTAACGTCGAGAAGTACGTAGATTTCCCCAAAGAATCGAGAACGTCATCGATGCGAGGGATGGGCTGATAATCAGGCACCGTCAATTCGTTCAGCTTGCGGTAGTCGATGCAGAAGCGCGTGCGTCCTTCCCCTTTTTTCTCTGCCAGAAGTGCTGGCGTAGCGTATGGGGAGGTAGATAGTCGTATGACACCTTGCTTGAGAAGCTCGTTGATCTGTCTGTCCATTTCAACGCTGTCGTTTTCTGTGCATCGATAGGGAGCTCTACGAATGCGAACATTGTCGGTGAGATGAATGCGATGCATTTCGCCATTGATGCACCCAATGTCTGTCTGTGACATGGAGAAAATGTCATCGTATTTGTGGATAAGCTGCTTCAATGCCAACTGTTGAGTTTTATTTAAATGTAGCACATCGCAAACTTCAACACCTTGCAAATACGCACCCATGTTAGCCGTGGTGTGGTTTTGTGTACGAGAATGGAGGATGTCTTTCCCTTGTCGTAGAGTCATGGTGTCAAAGTCCAGCGACAAGTTAAAGAGGCAAGCACTATCCAAGCCAAGAAGTAAGTTGCTCTTCATGCCTAGTAGAACATGAGCCTGAATTTCTCTTGTCACTTTTCCTATCTGTACCTTTAGATTAACGTGACCCAAAGTTTTGGTAGATGATGTGACTTGTTGAACTGAGATGCACCAATTCCTCATTATTTGCAGGTGAAGTGCCTTCAGCACTGCTTCGCTGATACAGGTAATCGTAGCTCCGATATCAAGAGTAGCGCTGAGAGGGTACCCGTTAATGAGGGCATCAAACTGAATTACATGAACTCTGGGTCGCCCTCCTCGTTTCCCTGGTTGGTGGAGAGGGCGGAAATGCTTGCGCGTCGTGGGCATTCATTATGCCAGTGCATCTGTCGGGGTAAGCCATCCATCGCACAGTGTTTTCACTCGCGCACAGGTGTTCGTACCGGGGAATTACGTGGACGCTGACTAGTTCTGTCACTTGTTACGTTAATCTGTGTATTTCGAGCTGGTGGAAAGCGATGCAACTTCATTCTCTGCATGGTTGACTCTACACGAAGTGCAGCTGTAAGCCATGCCTCTGGTGTAGACGAGGTAAGCCCAGCAAGCGCCATCTCCATATGCGCAGGAAGGCCGTCGATGAGCCCTGATATGAGGTGCGTGTCCTTGAAGTCGGCGAGGCGTCCGAGAGACATTTTTTCATTATAGTATTCCTGCAAGCTCTGGCCTGTTCGCAACCGGCAATGAATGAATTGGCGAAAAGGATCCGCGACGCCGCTCGTAAAGCGTCCCTTCATGCGTTCACATAAGCTCTCCCAAGACGCGTCTGTGTCGAAAACCTCGGTGAGAAACCATCGCAAAGCCTCACCTTCAAGGTAATCGGAGAAGTAGCACAGCTTGTCTCGCTCCGTCCATGCTGCGGCCGCAGTCCTCACCTCAAAGAGCCGGAGCCACTTGTCAAGAGGGGGCGTCCGTAGATGCTCCCGAGTACTTCGGGATGTTGATGAATTTCTCGGATGTCGCCATGATGAAGGGCACGGTAGATCCTGTCGACTAGTGCGACGCAGAAGACGTGATGGCTGTACGATGAACCATTTATTTGTCTTCGTCTTCCTCCTTCTCTACCATTCAATCACACCGTTTTCGTGTGGTTCGTCATATATATATATATATATACATATATATATATATATATATATATATATATATATATATATATATATATATATATATATATATATATATATATATATATATATATATATATATATATATATATATGGAAACGAAGGGTTTCTTGGATCCAGTGGACAAATAGCAAAAAGTGGAGGACAGGCAAAACGATAGCTTTTTATTTTTCGTGCGTTTCAGCCGGGGACCGGCCTTCATCAGGGAAAACACGATACAAAAATGCGCTTTTCTTTAGTAGGCATGATATATCAAGGGCCCCTGACACGTGAACTGACACGTAAACGTGAACAAGGCTCATCCCACCATCTCTTTTTCGGAATCATACTCAGGTACAGCAATAAATTTTCTTGACGTCACGGTTACTATACGTGCTAATAAAGTGACGACTAAACTCTTTAGAAAACTTACGGATAGGCAGTCATACCTACATTTCAATAGTTCACATCTGAACCACTGCAAAACGGCAATCCCATATGGTCAAGCACTGCGTTTTAAGAAAATATGTTCGAACAATTCAGATTTTACAGACAACTGCACCAAACTTCGGGAGGCCTTACAGAAACAAAAATATCCACCACAAATTATTAATGATGCTATCAAACGGGCTGAGGACGTTGACCGTAAGGAACTTTTTATTCGGAAGGAGCAGGCCGCACCCTCAAGCACGAGCCTGGTTATATAGTATATGTACTTTGGAAGTACTTTGGAAACGAGACGACGACGAAGTTATTCTGGCGTAGAACACTGCTGTCACTATCTGTAATTTTTCAAAGTTTTTCTGTGACTCTGTGGAAGACACCGTTCCAGTGACTGTGGCGATGGACGTGGATTCGCCTGGGCTTCCACCGCAACCATCGACGACGTCCGCAGCTACCACGAGAAAGCGTACGGGCCACCCGAGTGATGCCGACAGCGAAGACACGCTGATTTACTCTACGGCCAGCGACGAAAGCTCCCATGAAGGCGCCTTCGTGCCTGTGACAAGGCGGCAGCGAAAAAGAAGACTAGTGATGCCGTCTCCAACAACAAGTAAGAATGCGACGACGACGCGAGAGCCCACGATATACACAATTCTGTTTGTGCCGGTCGATGCGGCCCATAGTCTCAACCGGCTCAATCGTCAAGTCACGTCTAGGTTTCTTGAGGAACTCGCCCAGGGAGAGATCACGGACGTGCGGATCAATGGCCGTAAGAATAGGCCTTGCTGCGTCGTGGGTAATTATTCGATGCTTTGTTAGCGGCGTTCGACCGACCCGTGATGTTGACGAAAAGCAGTCCTGGAATTCAGCTAGCAGCTCAAGAAGTCTAGTTTGTTCGTCCCTTGACAACGTTGTACCAACGTCAAGATTAGGTACTGATTCTTCTTGAGGTGCTTCGCCTAGGGCCGATAAACTTCCTTGGATTTCTGCAGTAGTGTCAAAGTAAGCGACGGCTGTACCCTTCGGGAGATGTCGGCGCTCAGTACTGAAATTAGTGAGCAGCAAGTTTGTGCGTCCAGCAGTGACAGTGACTAGACCTCGAGCAACTGAAATACCGTGGCTAAATATCAGCGAGCTTATTTGGTCAGCAATACCGTCGCCGTCAAATGGCTCATCCCCTGCCACCGAAACAAGCGTACACGATCGTGGCGGGACGACCACATCGTCATCTGTCAGACGCAAAGGCCCTGAACAAGACTTATGTCTCGGCTCTGAACAATCGACTAAAGTAGGGCTGTTGTTGCTAAACGTAATGACACTGTCAGGGATGTCGATGACGGCGCCATGTTCTCTCAAGAAATCCATACCGATAATCGGATCTTTACAGCATGAAGCGAGAACGACGAACGTCGCCACGAAAGTAGAGCCACCGATGTCGAGCCTTGCTGTGCACATTCCGACAGGCATCAGTAATTGGCCGCCTGCCGTCCTTAACTGAGGTCCCGCCCACGCTATCTTTACTTTCTTGAGGCGTACGGCAAGGTCATCACTGATAATAGAGAAGTCAGCCCCGGTGTCGACTGAAGCTTTGACTTGCTGTCCATCCACAAGAACGGTAAAGCCTGGGGTCACGGTTTTGTCAGTATTACGTCTTGTCGGCTTTACAGCGTCCTGAAGTGGGAGTAATGGGGGCTTTTTTCTTCCTCTTGACAGCCTGCAACCTTTGACCCGCAGGGCGCGGGTTCGAATCCCGGCTGCGGCGGCTGCATTTCCGATGGAGGCGGAAATGTTGTAGGCCCGTGTGCTCAGATTTGGGTGCACGTTAAAGAACCCCAGGTGGTCTAAATTTCCGGAGCCCTCCACTACGGCGTCTCTCATAATCATATAGTGGTTTTGGGACGTTAAACCCCACATATCAATCAATCAACAGCCTGCAACCTTACCCCCTGAGGCCGCAGCCTTCAGTTTCCCCGGTGTGGGCTGGGTGACCTCGCTCCTCTGGTGTCGGCAAAAGTGCGGCGCTGCAACGAAGGTGACTGGGCAGGAGAAGGAGAGCGTGGTCGATGTCAGAAGACCGGCTCGTAATCATTTATAGTCTCGTCATCATTGTTACGGCGGCCGTCGAAAGGGGGTCGAGGTACCGGAGGTCCTTGAAAACCGACATCACCATGGCGGGATACGTAGTCGTTGGCATGTCGAATGTCAAACCGTGGCCTGAGAGGGCGAGACGGATCGGCGCGGTGCCAGCAATAGCGGGCTATGTGGCCTACACCTCCGCAGTTGAAACAGAGTGGACGCCTGTCGACAGTGCGCCAGGTGTCTGTTCGGCGAAGCTGTGGTTGCCGTGACGACTTTTCACGCGACGAAGGCCATGGCAGGCCAGAAGACGACTGGTCGTATGGGGGCTGGATGGGTGGGCACCACGATGTCTCCCCCTGTGGTGGTGACCAAGGAGCAGTTGCAGGTGGCGGGTAGTATGAAGGCGGAGTGGGTGGGGACCTTCGAAGGGCGGCGGCGTACGTCATGGGACGTTGTTCGGGGGCAGGATCAGCTGTCGAGAATGCTTGGCGGATTTCGTCACGGACGACTTGAGTGACAGATGCCATGGGTGTATCGACTACCGGAGTCCGCAGCCTTTGCAGGCTGCGGACTATGACTCTGACTATGACTCTGACTATGACTGTGACTATCACTATGACTTTGCAGGCTGAGGAGCTATGACTGTCAAACGTCACAGCGGCGGCCTGAGTTTGGGGGCTGCTGCACAAGCGGTCATATTGTTGGCAGCGTTGGCGAAGGGCCCACTCGATAGCCGACGCTTCTTTAATGAAGTTCTCTACAGTGCTTGGCGGGTTGCGCAGAAGTCCGGCGAACAGCTGCTCTTTCACGCCACGCATGAGGTGGCGCAACTTCCTATCTTCGGTCATCTGCGGGTCAGCCCTCCGAAATAAACGTGTCATGTCTTCGGCGAACATGGCGACCGTTTCATTGGGTTTTCGGACCCTTAGCTCTAGTAGTTGGTGGGCGCGGTCACGTCTGTCGACATTGGCAAAAGTTTCAACCATCTTCTGGTGAAAGTTGGTCCATGTGGACAGGTTGCCTTCTCTGTTCTCGTACCAAGTACGAGCGCTGTCATCGAGATACAAGTAGGCCCGGCCGAGCTTTTCCTGGGCAGACCACTGGTTGATCTTCGCAACACGGTCATAGTGGTCTAACCAGTATTTTACATCTTCGTGTGCGCCAGCACCAAAGCGTTTAGGCTCCAGCGATTGAAAAAACGTTACCTGGGATGGAGCGGGAGGACTGGTGCCGAGAAGTACAGGCTGGGGCTGGTGTTAGCCATTTCTAGATGTCTGGTAGAGGTTTTCTGCGAGGGGTTGCAGTCTGGAGGAATACCTCGTAGCCGACGACTGAATCGATGGACAGGGGTTGCAGTAAGCACGTCCGGGCTGGATGAACGGCTCCCACTAGGAGTGTGAAGCATCGGGCAGCGTCGCGGCCCAGCTCCTTCACCAGTGTCGACGTGCAACGCGAACAAAAGATGACAGCAGCTTACGGCAGCGAAAAAGAGCGTATTCAGGATCGGCTGTCCAGCATGATGCCTGCTTCGTTGTCGTCCCGAAAAACCACCTGACCCACTAGCTGGAATCTCCAAAACATTCCTATCATCGTTCTTTTTCATATAAACAAGTGTCATATATATATATATATATATATATATATATATATATATATATATATATATAAATGTTTTAAAAGATTTTTCGTATGTCGATGAAAAAAAGCGCATGTGCCAGACAAATTGGACAAACCGCATCACTCTGCATTGGCCTTCGGCAAATGAAAAAGGAAGCACATTGGCGGTAAGCACAAGTTAAAATGAAGCTGCGAGCATGTGCGGCAAGCCATATGTTTCAGACTACCCAAGATACCGAAATGAGAATGCGACAAACAGACGCTAGTTCCACGCTGCTCCAATGAAAAGCCTTAAAAGAACATACGCTAAATTCGAGACTTCGTGAAGGAAACATTTTCTATTTCTTTTTCCCAATGTACGATTGGCTGTGGTTTGAATATATGTGGCACCTCCATAATAAACCTTCACAAAGGACAAGGGCTCGTAATTTTTTAAAAGTTATATTTCTAATCATTAGCCAACATTTGACAAGTTTATGCTGACATTATAGAGATGTATATACTGTCTGGCAATATCATTTATGTTACAACTATTCCTGGAGCACTGATACAGTACTTTTGGTGAGGACCAAGACATTTTAACACTTACGATGCCATGCCCTATCATGGATGTACTTGCCTGCGATGGCATCAGTGTTTCGAAATAAGTTGTGATCCTCCTTTCTGTGAGCAGACCAAACATATCAGCCCCTAAGATATGGTTCAAGAAGCTTACGGTGATGAAGATCCTTTAACTCATTCGCTCACTCGCCGTGTGCAGAAGTGACTGTCCAGTGAATGAGCACATAAAATAGAATAATTACCTACGTCTTACCATCTACATTGTCTGTTTCGTCATCCCTTTGCGTCCATGACAAACCTATTGACTCTGTTGTCCTCGTTGTCACAGTGACAGTCGGTGGCGGCGGGGGGTCTGCGTGCACCAGTAGAGAGAGGTTAAGAATAAGTGCCAGGACTTAGCCCGGCAGTCTACCCTGCATAACTAAATGGTGGGGGAGGGGGATAATAGAGGAGAAAAGAAAAGTCACTGTTTGAGTCGACGCAATAGTTCCACGTTTGACATCACAAGCAACGAATCCGACTGGTGTCCTTCAGAAGACGCAACAGCGCTTGCGTTGTCTTTTGTAATTGTGATAGCCAGCCCCATGGTCCCAACATCTTCTCGGCAGTGAAGGAGCTTCCGTTTAGTTGACTTAGAAAAGGGCCAAGATGAAGCCTTTCGTTAACGTATGTCGGGCAGTAACACAAAATGTGTTCAATGGCCTCGCCAACGGCACAGTTTTTCTACTCGGCGTTGTCGGGCATCTCAGTCTTAAATCTGTGGTGTATGCCGTTATCGAACGTGGACTGTATTTGAACTTGAGATTCATCACGTAACCATACCAGGTACTGAGCTAAGATAAGAGCACAGCGAAAGGTCCCAAGAACCGGCTTGACAGGGTTTGTATTACTTATTACAACATGCGTCAATATGCGCATAAATTATCGTTTGTACAAAGCGTGAGGACCGGAATGAATCAGAGGCTTGTTCATATGTTAGACATAACCTAATAGAGCCCCCATATACAGAATCCACGGAAGGCATATGTAGTGACTATTAGTGATACTTTAATTAGTGTAGTACTTATCTCGCTTTTGGAAAGGAATAAAATTAAAGAAAAACATCTTTTCATCACTAGGGACTAAATCAAGGACTTGCTAATATCGTTATGCAACAGAATCACGGTAATAAATGAAACAGAATACATATTGTTCGAAGTCAGAGAAATTTCTCCAGCTCGTGCCTATAACATGATATTTGCTTTGGTAGAAAGCATACACGTGAAATCATTAATAGACATTGGTGCTTTGTCAGTTTTTCACCGTAGTTCTCGTCTACAGAAAGTCACTACTCCCTACGATGTTACTACGTTGCTCGCTTCTCAAGGGGATGCAATTCTACCTTCCGTTATGTACATCTTTTGTCTGTATATTGATAGACTAACACAGTGATTAGTTCATATATTCATCACCTTCATCACCTGTGAGGTAGAACTTAACGCGCCTTTAATTGAAGACGTGGCGAACCAGCGGCCTCGTAGGTGCAGAATAATCTCTTCAGGTGTGTCCCCCCAAGCGATCAAGATCAAGCATTCCACGTGATAATGATGATGTACAATTGAGGAAGCAGTACCTGATCAAGTCCCTTACATAAACAACGTGCCCAAGGTAAATGCGGAATTTCTATAAAGAATCGAAATATTTGTGCAGTGCGAAATGACCGAGGACAAACAGCTAAAGAGAGGACACAACACAGGCGCCACGTTGTGTAGCCCAACCTACAGTTCTATACAGCTATATTTCTACAGCGGCAAAATATCGATATGACTGAAAGGTCACTTCCTTCGTGTATGTTATTGAAGACAAACAGACTCAATGAATGAATCACTAAACTTTGAAAGGCCACTCAAAGAAGTAAAAAGTTCGATATATGTTACAGTGCAGTTGCATCTGAAAATACCTGTTCATCAGATATGAAGCAACCAGAAAACACTGAAGCAAAGACGCTAAGAAATTAATGACACTAGCTTCCCAAAGAATGGTACAAAAATAAGCTTTGAAATTCCCCCGATACTGCTGGGTGCTAAAACTCCCACCACAAGTAGCGGTTCTTACGACAAAAACTAAAATAATGGCGTTGTAAGGCAACATACGTCCCCAACTGAAGATGCACCGATGGCACTAAATGAGATAATTCCGCTCTCGACAAGTTCGACATGCCAAAGAAGGTCGCCTTGAATACGGCAGCAATCTTAAGCTATTTTCACAACCCCTACCGATGCCGTTCTATAATCTTTTCACTTTGTTGTTAGAACAAAAAAGAGGATGTATCGCGCTAGGTAAAGAAAAGCGCGTCATGCTAACATTTTTTAAACTCGGCGTCATTGCACAGGTCGACTAAATATGCACTCAACAAACGTACTCACTAAAAGCTATCTTAAACATGTTCCCTCTCGTACACCTACAACGCATAAATAGCTGGGAAAATAAAGCACCACAGGTCTTTGTTGACTGACACTCGGCTCTATTGTGTTATTCGCGCGAACGGCACGAAACAAACTTGACGATAAACTGTCTTCCTCAGTGGACCACTCACCGTGCTCGTGCGTGTGCACCCGGATCTCGTCGGACAAGGGACCCGCGCCTTTGTCGTTGTAGGCCTGCACCACGATGACGTAGGCTGTGCCGCGTTGCAGGTCGTCGACCACGCATCGCGTGGCTGCGCCGACATCGGACACGAGCGATGAAGACTGGGCGCTCGAGGAGGTGGTGACAGTCTTGAAAACGTACGGCTCAGTGGAGCCGTGAACGCGGTAGCCGACGTAGTAGCCTTGTATTTCGCCGTATTGAAGGTGCGTTGGCGGCGCCTGTGAGATAGTGAGCGATAATTCTTAAGATGCACTGGTGGGGGGAAATTTTGACATGATGAGGTTTATTGGCGTTCTTAGAATCATGGACGACACTATAGAAAGCAAAAACGTGGCGCTTGTGTTTGCCTTTTTTTCACCGTCGCCATTGCTCCGCTGACTGCGAACTGCTAACTTCCAAAAAAAAAAAGTGTGTAATGAGCTCGAGGAAGCAACCTGTGAGAAGTGGCGTCTTCTCAAATTGATTTAATTGATTTTATTTAAAAAAGGCTGAGACTGAGTACATTTTATTGCAGAATAGCTAAGCACTCAGACAGAGTGGTTTTGCTTCTGGCTTGCTACACTGTTTACAGGGAGAGGATACGAAAAACTAGAGGAAGGAAGAGTGCTAATTACACTGATATTTGTGATTCTAGCGTATATTTCTAATTCTGGAGACTGGTAACAGCAGTGTACTTATACACTAATGATGTCGAGAACAATTGCATCACTCGCAGTGCACTTTAAGTTGCTTTTTAACGGCTTCATAATTATTCTGTTTAAAGGTGGTATAACATCCAAAGCATGGAAAGCAACGGACGGCGTCTGGCGTACTGTGTGGTAAGTTAGGGCCGTCGCACATGATGAGAGAGATTGCATCCGGTGTATATGGTGACAAAGATAACAATTCAGTGTAGTTAATTGGATCAAAGAGGGCCCACCCTTGAGTTAACTTGTTTTCATTTTTTTCTTTAGAATATAGTGTGGGTGCAGGCCAGCTGGAGACGCATGATTAGAACAAATAACCACAAATACACGAGGAACACGGAACACACGCAAAAGTGACAGCCCGGACGGTAGTGCCATGGAGTGCTGTATTTTTTCTCTCTGGTGTGTTCAATCAGTTGATTTTCCAAAGTTTGCTTTAGAGACTAAGATCAAACAGTACGATGAAGGTACACCATCACGATTGAAAGTACGACTACCGTCAGTTCATCTTGTTTTCACGCAGCGCAGGTATAATACCTACCTTTTTCGGCACAAGCTTCCTCGATGCACAGCAGCTTCTGAATAACCGTGCATTTGGTATTATCTAATACCTCTCGTTAACCTTCCCGTCCTTCTGTTCATTTTTTTTCTCCTCCTAATACCACTCGCATACGCTAGCACAGTCGCCTGTTAGCACAGCCAACTAAACAAGTGTATGAATCTCTTACCATGAAAGTGAGAGCTCTGGCAGGAATCAAAATAAAAATACTTGTGATAGTAACACCATTCAAAAACTCGTTTCATGGTGCTATGAAAGAGGCCTACAGCAATAGCATATATTGCAATCGATAGACGTAAAGTATACTGGCAGCAGTTATACAAGGGGGCGGGGTATGCCTATCTGTTCTTCTCCGAGGCACTGCAACTGTCTGAGTGGCTCACCTTCCAAGACACTTCTACCTTTCTTGAACTGACAGCAGTCACCTTGACGCTCTGAGGAGGGGTTGCAGGCACTGCAAAAGTTGTAATAGACATTGTGTGGTCAGCGGCGCGTGCTCACAAACAAGCACGAAATTTTGTGCCCTTTAATGGGAAAATTGTTAACGCTAATGTATTTATTTGCTTGGGTTGAGGCTCCCTTTTGCTGTTCTGTTTGGTGGTCATTACAGTAAACAGCACAATAGTTGATAAGGTTGCCGCTTTATTTTTTTAATACCCTTAACAAGTACGAATAAAGTGTCATAAGACACGGCTGCAGAGTATCTCATATCACGAGTTGCTGGAAAACCTTCGACTATGCCGTCATCTTAATTGGCAGTTGCGATTGCATGCACGTTTTCAGTATTTTTGCACCTCACAGTATATTTTGTATTAAGCCTATGCTTTGTTTATTTGTACAATACCAGTGATTCCCTTTGGTTGACGCTATTCGTGTGTTAAGTTTTGTGACAAGTGGGAGGACCACCCTCTTAAGCGTGGTCATTGGACCTTTTAGAGTAAACAGTTGAAATGGCTTAGAAAATGCGAAAGTTGACCGACGGCGTTGTCGGTGGCATCAGCGTTCACATGAATAATGCAAGAATACTCGTCATGGGATGGTGGGTGACCAAAATCTATTACGTCATCATCATATTAAAATTACGTCACATAACGTAACGTGACATGATTACATCGTCCCTGGTTTAAATTTGAGCTGAATTTCGTGGCACTGCAAGATTGCGTGAGGTAAAGAATCCTTCCGATGCTTCTAATCTTGGAGGCCGGGTGAACACTAGTTTGGTGCAGAAAGCTCTTGAAGGGGCGAGGAGGAGAAGATCAATACAATCAATTGGGGAGAATAACAAGGCTTTTAAGTTTCAGGTCATCTCCGAGAAATGCATAAGAGACCTACGTTTGTGCTCATTTGTAACTGTAATCTTGTGATGTCGAATAAAAGTAGGTTCAGTTCAATACCTTCTCCGTCGGTGACGACGGTGAGTGCCTCGCTCGGAGGCCCGACTCCGATGGCGTTCTGGGCGAGAACGCGGAAGTTGTACTCGGCGAGGGGCTGCAGGTCCAGCACCGTCACCTGGCTCTGGTCAGATTCGGCCACCATCTCGCTCAGCTGCTTGTCCCACGACTCTACGAGAACACGCGCAAAGTATACGCGACCATCATTGGCAGTTTGTCACTCGAGGATGGAGCAGACTTCACTCAGCCTAGATGCCAGATGCGTCTTTCCGAGACGCAAATGCTGCATAAACAATGCTTAAAAAGAGGGGGGGGGGGGGGGGCTGTGACTCGTTTTCAAGCAATCACATCATGACTTCACTAACGGAGCTTATTTCCTCCGAAAATGAGGGCCGCAATATTGTTTAACATCAGTCGAGTGAGAGCGCTGTTACAGTTGTTAGTCGCACGCTCATCGCTTTCTCTCTCCTTTCGAGCTAGCAAGGGCGCTGAAACCTAGACAAGAAAGTGAAGAGGATAGGGGTTTCAAATGTTTTGAGAGGCCTCGGCTACCGATTGCTGCAATAACATTGCAACGCTAACACAGAGCAAATAAAGCTTCTTAAATGTGACCTAATACATCACGGCACATTTTCGCAGTTGCTCGTACGGCCAGGAAAAAAAGTGAAGTCTGCCGCTGAATGTCTATGAGAGAATCATATTTTACCAGGACATGAAGGAACATAGAGAACTTCGAGTTTTACCGATGCTCCTCTTGTATTGCACGATGTACTTGGTGATGGGAGAGTTGCCATCGCTGGGGCTTTTCCACAGAATGGTCACCGATCGGCTGAGTACGTTGAGCGCTTCCGGTTTTGGAGGTTGTTCGGGGCGGTCTGAAGGAAATAAATACCGACATGTTGCATTGTACAACTACGTAGTAATACCTAACATTATACCTATCTAGTCAAACTTTTTTTATTTTTATGCGTCAGCGGTATAATTGTCTGAGTGGTATATTAAAATGTGCTTGCTGGAGCTGAAACTTTTTTTACAGTGAGAACATTTACCTTGTTCCCCCGCAGTGTTTTTTGCTGGTGTAGCGCTAAAAAAAGAATACGTGTAATTTTTTGTTGAATCTAGATTAGGGATTTCGAACCTATATCATAACTGCCTTGTAAAAAAAGTCTGTGAATTCCACGACTGTTTGAAGTGAGTATAATAGCACAGGTGGATCTAAAATAATTGCGTATGTGTCAACTCAGGACTCCCCGAAAGAGTTGCAGGTAGCCTTTTTATTTTTGTTCGACCATATAGTAAGTAAACATGAAAAACATGATAGAAATGACGTAACGTGAGTTAAATCACTAATGCAACCAGATATTATAAGTTTCCGGGGAGAGTTATATGGCTGTAGAAAGGTACGCTGCATGTAGCTGCGAGCTGTTCATTTCTCTCCTGGAAAGCTATGTTGAAACCGACATCAAATATGATACAGGCACTTTTAGTCAGCACCAACGGATTGCTTCTGAAAGCTTGCAGTGCCATTTCATTTTTTTAGGGATGCGGCAAAATGTGGCCCGCCTGTCAATGAGGCCTACCTTGTATAGAGAGATGGGTCACCTGCTCGTCTTGTCCGTAAGAGTTTGACACGTCGCACCTGAAGCTACCAGTGTCATTCCTCTCGGCAAACAGAATCACCAGCTCTGACCAGGGAGTGTCTTCCTCGGAATGGTCCTCGATCGAATACCTGCATTTACAAGTGAAAACGAAGAAAGACATTTTTCACCGATGTGGCAGGATATAACGAGGTGACATAGCAGGTTATATTATGTAACAATAACTAAAGCAGTCGCGCAAGGAAAGAAGAAGATGATGACTTGCCTAGGACTGGAGAATGACTTGATAGGCTTGTTGTCTTTTGACCAGAAAAACCTTATAGGCTTATCCCCAGAAGCCTCGCAACGAAGCTTCACCACTTGGCCCCTGGCAGCCATTTTGGACATGAAGCGCTGGCGTGCCGTAGCCGGAGCTGAAATCGCAGTATAATAAATAAATAACATCGTGCAGCTTAAAATATTCCTGCCTTTGTCAAACCGCAAAACCTATTGCGCTACTCAGAAACTGATATTTATTGGCTGAAGAATCGGTAAGCTACATAGTTTGTTTTTGTAGCAGAAGGCTTTATTAAAGAGCTTAGAGTTGGTCACAGCATTACTCCCAACTTGATTCACGTTTGCATCGCATGAAGCCTATAAACTTTTTGGCGCCGAGACAACATTCTTGTAGTAGCTGAACTTCTCATTCCTACTTTATTTCTTGAGTATTATATAAAACATCAAATGACGTCACGAATTACCGCGTATGTTTCTGACAAAGTTATACTCGGTAATTTCTGAAAAAACTTGCTATCTTCTAGCACAAAGGTTTACAACTCTCTGTACAAGTTTGGTATTGTTGTTTTTAGTGCGGTGATAAATGCCGCTTTATGACAAGAATTATGGACAATTTCTTGAGGGGAACCCTGATGGGATGCGAAGCAGCAGCGGTGCGCACGGCGTTGACCCGGTTGAAACGGGTGTCGACGTGGGTGCTGGAAAAACTATTCGACACGAAACTGGCCGTAGCGTTTGCTGTAGCAAACATTTGTTGGAAACGCAAAGCCTCAGGAGGCGGGTTCGCTTTCATGTAAGTTTCATCGCAGATAAACGAGCCCAAAGAGTGTTCACACTCGACGTATGGCTGAGATGTGGGGGTGGCGGGGAGGGTGAAGCGAGAAAAAGTGTGTTGCGAGTGCCCGGAGGAGCCGACAGCTGAGGGCGCTGCGGCGAGCGTGCTGTGCATTAGGGAGAGTGTGCCGTCAGCGCGCATCGGCGAAGGAAGCTTGCGAGGAGAGCGTGGCGTCAACACGCGGCTGCGGCGTGACCTACTTAGCACCAGTCCAACACCTGCGGCGAGGCGAATGCGTTGCGATGCGTTCGTACGGACGTACGTACGTACGGCGTCACAAACATAATTCAAAGTTCTCCTTCACATCTCATATTTCTTTAGGGGGAAGCTCCTTATGGCCTAGCACAGTCCGGCGTTCCTCCGGCGTAGCCAGCACAGCATATCCACAGACAGACAGACAGACAGACAGACAGACAGACGAACGAATGCACGGACGGATGGACAGACGTTTCGCCCCACTCATCATCGTTCACTCTGTGGATATGCTGTGATTCCTTTCATCTTATACGTCTATTCTTGCTATTATTATGAGACTATCGAAGAGATACTATGTTTGTAGCCGTTGACAATAGTAGTTCAACGTACACACTACGTTTCTTTAAACCCGTTCTGTACATCAGGTTTTCAAGGAAAAATTGAAAAAAAACATCAAGTTGATTATGATTTCATATGACATTCTTAATACACTTTCAAAAAAGAACGTATAACTGAGATTTCTTAGTACGGAAAAGCACGTATTTTGACAGGAATAAAAATTTGAAACTATGACATTCACCCTTTACATTTCATATAACCATTGGCTAGCGCGTTTTCACTAAGTGATGGCAAATGCCACCACTCATTTCCCACACTCATGCCAAAGACACATCATTATAGCCATCACCCCCCAAACTTTGTAATAAAGAAGAATAATATATTAAGAAAAAGATAGAGTTCGGTGCGTGGCTACGGCGTGCAAGTCTCATTGAATCTTCGCGGGCAGCGTATTGCCCGCACCGCTGATAGATGGCGATGGTGCGACTATTAGATTAGCTTGATTAGATGGCGAGAGATGGCGCGAGCACCTTTATTCTGTTCGATTGGCGTTAGAATCGATAAAACGTTTAATGCAGAACAATGTTCTAGCATCTCTGTTAGCGGTTTTCGGGGTCGTAAGAAATAGTTCAGAATATTGAAGTAAAGTGAACCTACCATGACACGATTGAGAAGGAACGAACTTCAATCCAAAGCACAAATTGACTGAACGCAATGGAGCAGTGGAAACGATAGCGAAAATGTATAAAAGTGCTCGGCATCCCAAAATGCGTATGATGTAAACGAAATCGTTTGCTAATACGTAGGTAGATCGCGGGGCCAAGAAGAAGGATTATGATCAATTTCGTATTTACTTTCGGAAACTGACCGAATGGTACGTTTTAATGTAAGGGCTGAATTTTGTGAATGTGATGAAAAATGTTTTGTGCATAACGCGAGTCTGTGCGTTAGTCATGCAACAACATGTCTGCCTCAGTTACTGAATAAATTGTTATTGTTTGGATAAAACACAATTTACGAAATAAAGATTGCATATACATGTTAAGGAGATTAAGCATGACGAGACATTAGAGACATTTAGGCAACGTATGTTATAGGTTGTGAAACCGGATTTAATCATTTTCGTCACTTTGTCAAGTCAATGTAAAACTCATTCAACACCCAGATAAGCTGCTCTGATTATTTCTTTTTCTAGCGTAGTTTTTTTTTCAAGCTACGTGTTTCCAAATTCTTACCTCACGCATTCACCAAGAGTCACCCACGCAAACATTCAACCTTGGGCCATTAGGTAAATTGCCGAAGAGATTTCTATATTGAAGATTAAAATGCCACAGAAATAATGAAAAATTACATATATAGGTAAAACTTCTTCCGCAAGTGCACCCGCTTTGGCATTCAATAAGTTAGTCTCTTCCAGCCGGTCTAAGCGCCCACTTTCTTATGTACCATGAACAGGCGCGCATGCAATCGACATATGCCCTAATAGCACCTTGTTTCTTCTTCTATCATTCATTACTTTCACTTTGTTTTGGGGTAGCAAACCCGACGTGCGTCTCGTTGACCTCCCTGTTTTTCTTTCTACTCCTTAGTGCCTTACGACCGTTGTCCCTTCATGAAACAGATGAAGCTTCCCAGGCTTCAGCTATTTTTATACACATGGAATTGGCGGATTTCTTTTACATTCCTCGCCCTCGGCGTTTTGATAGTATATTCACCAACAAAAATGGCATGGTCATCTCTAAAGCTGTGACCGAGTACCGAAGTGGCTCACTCACAGTGAACGTTGACATGGACAACGGTGTACAGGGGCAGACCAACTCCATTGGAGGCCTCGCACATGTATCCACCGGCGTCCAGCGTTTCAACTTCTTGTATGACCAGCGAGCCATTGACGAGCGCTTGCATGCGAGAGCTACTGATGACTGTGCGGAATTCAGTAACCTGAGGACCTGCGAAAACACGGACAAGTTTTGAGTTTAATGCCTGTGTTACAGATCAAGGTAGTCTCAAAGTAATTGATTGATTACAAAATGTATTTGCAATGACATGAATGTTCATGCTTGTTATCAAAGAAGTGTATATAACAATGTTTCCAGGGAAATACAAGGGGCTTAGCGCTGAAGTTATAGGTGGTGGTGTAGCGATAAGCGTGTGATAAATGTGCTATTTGTCATTGATAACATTGATTCCTAGCATCAAACACTATCAAATTCCACAGCATTTTACGAGTAAATATGTTAGACCAGCTACAAACGACTGTCTAGCTAAACGCTGCTCTATCTTGCTAGCAAATTTTGTTCATCCCCTTTAAGTTATAAAGGGCAGCACTGTAGAGCAGTTCAGCCGTGAGATAGCAACTGAACGTGACAAAAAGTATATAATAGCCATAAAAATAATAATAATAAAACACCACAACTGTTTCTAATTGGTCATAATGATAGAAAATTTGTTGAACCTGGATATCATTGTTATAAATGTGTTATTTATGAGAGCCGTAATTATTTTGTAATAAAAAAATCACTGCCCAAGCACTTCATACACATGATTAACCAGCAAAAGCTGAAACGTGCGGCCCCGCTGTTTAGCAGTGGGTTCAACCCAACGCTGCACTGAGGCCTTTCACAATTATTCGTCACATGTTCATGCAACATACACAAATTGATCATTGAAATTCAATTACATTCAATATTGTTACGGTGCATCATCAACAGGAGCAAGCGTGGCACTTAGCGAAGATGAAGAAGACGCTTGTGCGTTAGGCGCTTGCGTGAGAGGCAACTCAGACATTTTCTTGCTAAATTGCTGTCTCAAAATCTTTCTTATTTTTTTTTCTGCAAACATGATATCGGTATTTCAAATCAAAATTAAGTTACAAAAAAAATTGTAGGAATGACACAATGCTGAAAGTTTAGGGCAAATTCACCTTAAAATCGGCCAATCCCCTTCTTTGGGTACGAGCCATTTCTACAGGGAAACAACAACAACAACAACAACTCAGACATCTTGTTCGGCTGCCGATGCTCGGTGGACGCTGTCTTGTAAGCCAAGACCTCGCCCCGTCACATTTGGTGGAAGTGCTGGGTAACCGCCTCGCAACAGAACTTCGCAGCGGCCGACGTTTGAAGGGTCATTCCACAACGATGACGGAGAGTACGGCGTCTGCATCTGCTCCTGGTGTTCCTGCGGCCGGAGATGATGCGGTAACTACATCTCCTTCTGCGACCACAACCTTCGTGCTCGAACCCCCGCGGGATCCTGGCACGTTCAGCGGTTCCGGCCATCCAGATGAAGTTGACGTTGAAGATTGGCTGGCAGAGTACGAACGTGTGAGTACTCGATACCGATGGGGCCCGACTCTTATGCTGGCAAACTTGTTATTCTATCTTAGGGTAACCGCCAAATCGTGGTATGAGAACCATGAAACAGAACTTGGGAGTTGGGCAGCGTGCAGGGAGAAAATGCTGGACCTTTTTGGAAAGCCGATTGGAAGAAAAATGGCCGCGAACAAAATGCTCGCGTCTCGGGCGCAGACCTCGACCGAGTCGTACGTCTCCTATATAGAAGATGTGTTATCGTTGTGTCGCAAAGCCAATGCCGAGATGCCGGAGGCTGACAAGGTCGGGCATATTCTTAAGGGGATTGCGGATGACGCATTCAACCTCCTCATCTGCAAAACTTTTTCTACAGTGGACGCCATTATAAAAGAATGTCGGCGCTTTGAGCAAGCGAAGAGCCGGCGGATTAACAGCGTGTTTACCCGCCTTCCGAATACGGCTGCAACATCATCTTGCGAAGACCGTGCAAGAACACAGCCACCACCTCTAGATTCATCGGATCAGGTGACCCGAATACTACGGCGCGAACTTGAAGCCATTGCCTCTGCTCCGGCTCACACCGCTGCAAGTGACACCACCCACTCACTGCTAACATGGTTGAAGCCATCGTCCGCCAAGAACTCGCCAGCATAGGTATTCCCTCGGTGTGCGCTTTGCCCAGCCCGCAGCGAGCTTCATGGCGTCCACCCTCGTCCTATCACGAGCAGCAGTTTACAGCCCGATCTCGCGACCCTGCTGCTTGGAGAACCGTCGACAATCGACCAATTTGTTTTCATTGCCACCGTATCGGTCATGTCGTCCGTTACTGCAATTACCGCTGGTCCTCGCCACCTCGGACTTCATCTCAACCTCACTACCGACAGGACAGCACCCGCTTCGCGTCTGCCGCGTAGCCTTCTCCGCAAAACAACTACAGAAGGTTCAACAGCCGATCTCCGTCACCGCATGGTCATCAGTCGCGTTCGCCTCCAGGACGTCGTCAGTTGTCTCGCTCACCGCAGACTCGCAGGCCGTCGTCCCCATTCAACCCCGCTCCTGCCTACCCAGAAAACTAAGCGGTGCAGCGCCCGGAGGTGACGCTGCATTTTCGACTCCCTCCACAAATCCTCTCTTGACACTTCCGACGAGACAAAATTTGTTAGACGTTGCCGTTGACGGTGTGCCTATTTCTGCCCTTATAGATACTGGAGCGCACATTTCTGTAATGAGCGCGAACCTTCGCCGACACCTACATAAAGTGCTCACGGCTGCCGCTTCCCACAAACTTCGTGTCGCTGGTGGGAGGACCCCTGATGTTCAAGGAATGTGCATGGCCCGTATGTCCATTGCCGGTCATCCTACATTAGTTCAGTTTGCCGTAATTGAAATGTGTCCTCATGACCAGATACTTGGTTTGGACTTCCTGTCACGGCATTCTGCGCTCATTGATTGTGCCACTGGTGCTCTTCAGCTTGAACAGCCGCAGTTTGCCGATTTTCCAGCAGACTATTCTCCCCGTTTATGCTCTCGTCACCACGTTCGCTTGCCTCCGCAAGCTGCTACATATGTCACTTTGTCGTGCTCACGTCATGTGCCCGACGGTGACTACCTCGTCACTCCTATAGTCGACGTACTGATGGCCCGAGACGTCGCCCTTGCTCACACTGTTGTCGCCGTCGCTGCTAATACAGTGGTTATACCACTACTCAACGTGAGTCTCCTGACCCAAGTTATTCCGCAAGACATGTCTTTAGCCACCCTATCTCCATTTGACAGCTGCAACGTTACTGGTTTGGACACCGATACTACATCCCCCTGTCTTGGCGGCAATTACACTCTGCCTGCAGATGACATTAACAAGATGATTGCTCCCGACCTCACTGCAGTGCAAGCTGCCAGCCTCCGTAGTCTGCTAACATCATATAGAGACGTTTTCGACTTTGACCACCGCCCTCTCAGCCAAACAACTGCAGTGACTCACCGGATCAACACTGGTGATGCCAGTTCTATACGGCGGCGTCCATATCGCGTATCTTACAAGGAACGCCAAGTAATTCAAAATGAAGTGGATAAAATGATTACTAAAGACGTAATAGAACCCTCATCCAGCCCCTGGGCCTCCCCAGTCGTGCTCGTTGAGAAGAAAGATGGCAGCTGGCGCTTTTGCGTGGACTATCGCCATTTAAACAAAGTGACCCACAAAGATGTCTACCCTTTGTCTCGGATTGATGACGCCCTCGATTGCCTCCATGGTGCCCAATACTTTTCGTCTATCGACCTTCGGTCCGGCTATTAGCAAATTTCCGTCGACCCCATGGATCGTGAAAAACCGCTTTCGTTACGCCCGACGGCCTCTACCAGTTTAAAGTCATGCCGTTTGGACTGTGTAATGCGCCGGCAACTTTCGAGCGCATGATGGACTCCCTTCTTCGAGGATATAAGTGGTCCATCTGCTTATGTTACTCAGACGATGTCATCGTCTTTTCACCTACCTTTGACAGCCATATAACACGTCTGTCAGCTGTTCTGGATGTTTTTCGAAGAGCTGCTCTCCAGCTCAATTCTGCAAAATGTCATTTCGGACGTCTCCAAATCATCATACTCGGCCACCTTGTCAGTGCCGATGGTGTTCAACCAGATCCCGAAAAGGTACGAGCAGTACAACAATTTACTGAACCACGCTCAACCAAGGACGTCCGAAGTTTTGTAGGGCTGTGTTCCTATTTTCGTCGATTTGTCCGCAACTTCGCCGACATCGCTCGACCGCTTACTGATCTCTTAAAAAAGGACGTTCCCTTCGCATGGGGTATTGAGCAAGCGGACGCCTTTTCGGCTCTTATCCATCTGCTGGCTACGCCACCAATACTGGCCCATTTCGACCCAGCATCACCTACAGAGCTTCGGACCGATAACAGTGGCCATGAAATCGGAGCGGTCCTTGGCCAACGACAGCATGCGAAGGACCGCGTGATTGCTTACGCCAGTCGTCTTCTTTCACCTGCCGAACGGAAGTTCTCCATCACTGAGCGTGAATGCCTAGCTTTAGTGTGGGCCGTGGCGAAATTCAGGCCTTACCTGTATGGCCGAACTTTTTCCGTTGTTACGGACCATCACGCTTTTTACTGGCTGTCATCGCTAAAGGACCCATCTGGACGTCTTGGTCGCTGGGCGCTCCGTCTGCAAGAATACTCATTCGTGGTCCACTACAAGTCGGGACGCCTCCACACAGACGCAGACTGTTTGTCACGTTATCCGGTTGAAACGCCCGACTTGACAGACCTTGATTCAGACCCCTGCGTTCTCTCCATCCACGCTTTGGGTGATATCTCCACCGAACAACGACGTGACCCGTCGTTACTCTCCATCATCGAGCGTCTGACCTCTGCTCCAACAGACCCTTCCGTTCGCCTGTTTGAACTGCACGACAACATTCTGTACCGTCGCAGCTTCAACGCTGATGGCCCGCAATTACTACTCATGCTTCCCCATCACCTGCGTACCAGCGTTCTCGAACAACTACATGACGTACCTACAGCCGGTCACCTAGGCGTCTCTCGTACCTACGATCGTGTGCGACGTTGCTTTTTCTGGCCCGGACTGTATCGTTCTGTGGTTCGCTACGTCACTGCTTGCGACCGCTGCCAACGCCGCAAGCGCCCCTCTGTGCTACCGTCTGGCCTCCTACAGCCCATTGACATACCGACGGAACCATTCTTCCGTGTTGGCCTTGACTTGTTGGGCCCGTTTCCTACGTCCACCTCCGGAAATAAATGGGTTGCAGTCGCCACAGACTACACCACACGCTTTGCCATCACTAAAGCACTGCCGACAAGCTGTTTCACTAACGTCGCTGACTATCTCTTGTATGAAGTCATTCTTCATCACGGCGCTCCGCGGCAGCTGCTTACTGATTGAGGAAGGTACTTTCTTTCACGTGTTGTGGATGACATTCTCCGCGCCTGCTCCACTGAGCACAAGCTTACCACCGCTTATTATCCACAGACAAATGGATTGACCGAGCGTCTGAACCGAACGCTGACGCAGATGCTGTCAATGTACGTTTCGCCAGATCACCGTGACTGGGACAAAGCACTCCCCTTTGTCACGTTCGCGTACAGTTCTTCACGGCACGACACAGCTAGTTATTCGCCCTTTTATTTGCTATTTGGCCGACATCCAGCATTACCATTTGACACGCTCCTTCCTTCGGCTGCCCCCTTGTCTACTGAGTACGCCAGCGATGTCGTTTCTCGAGCCCGTGCAGCCCGTCAGCTTGCCCATGATCGGCTGCACTTGTCGCAAGCGCAGAAAAAGATCGCTATGACAGTCGCCACCAAAGCGTGCACTTTTCGCCGGGGTCTCTGGTACTTCTCTGGACACCAAACCGCCAAGTCGGCTTATCAGAGAAGCTACTATCACACTACCATGGCCCCTACAAAGTGTTACGACAACTTAGTGACGTGAGCTACGAGATCGTACCCCTAAACAATGCCTTTTCGACCACCTCACTCCAGACAGACTTTGTACACGTTTCCAGACTGAAACCGTATCACCCTCTTCGTGCGTCGCCGCCGTACTAAGCGCCGTGACGGCGCTTCCACCGCAGGGGAGTGATGTTACGGTGCATCATCGACAGGAGCAAGCGTGGCACTTTGCGAAGATGAAGAAGACGCCTGTGCGTTAGGCACTTGCGCGAGAGGCAACTCAGACATCTTGTTCGGCTGCTGATTCTCGGTGGACGCTGTCCTGTAAGCCAAGACCTCGCCCCGTCACAATATAAAAGAAAGTTCAGGTTAGAACTTGTTCTGTAGAAAAAGCACAATACCTGCAGACTTTTTCCAGCGCACTCGTGGCTCTGGCGTTCCATCAGCCTGGCAGTCCAGTATAATGCGCTCACCGGTCGTCACCGTGGCATCTGTGGGCTCTAGCCGCCATCTTGGTGGAGCTGCAACAAATCCAACAAATTCTGCGTCGATGCAGCGTTTTGTGCCACTGAGTGTTATTTTACCTTTTATACGCTCAGTTTGTAAAGCGTTGCTAATTAGGAAGGATTTCAGCAGATATTCATGCACTGTTATAATTGTACGAAAATGTAAGAACTTTTTTATAGGTTTTTTTCTCATACTTAAACATGTACTCACACAAGACTGGTAAGCACTGACCGTAAACGACGAGTGGAGCTGAGTAGTTGATCGAGGCGGCCTCGTTGGCCGCAAGGCATGTGTATACAGCCGTGTGCTCTTCGCGTAGAGACCTGAACACCAGCGTTGAGATGAAGTCGTCCACATGACCCGCAGCAATGCCCACGGCAGAGGTAGAAGAAGAGTCCGATTCCAGCGGCATTCCGTCTCGCAGCCACGACAGCCGTATGGGTGGGTCTCCCACGGGCACGCTGCACGTGACACTGGCTCGAGAGCCAAGCTGAGGCTTCTCGGGAAACGAGAAGGGCGTAATGGACGGCGGCACTGCGTACGACCACGGGAAGTACAGACGAAACTATTAGGCACAGCTATTTTTATAGCAGAAAAACGTCGTGAAAAGGTTGGGCTTTTTTTCTTTCTGGCGCAACTCAATCATGCACACAAACTGGATGTTAGATCGTAGTAAAAAATCTATACAGGCTGGAAAAGTTTAAAACTGAATCAGCGTTCGCAAAGAAAAAGCGTTCTGATTGTAAATTGTGCGAAATAGTGGTGTTCGCCCCGTGTGTTGTCTGAAGCAAGGAATCGATTGTGACACAATGACAACGTCAAATTCTCCCTTATTCCTTACGGCAGAGTAGCGCATACCTAGGGGATGTAGCCGTTTGTGGGCAAAAATCACTAGGGCCCCGTTGAGAGCTATGGAGAAACAGTATGTATTGAAGCATTATGAAGCATTGATGTCGATGTCAAGGCACCCTAATAAATTAGCGGAAGAAACGAATGCAACAGAGTGCAGAAAACTGCTATCAGTGCTAGAGTTTAACCCTCCCCCCTCTCCGAAGGCAAGTTTCTCAACCACTGGGCTACACAAGAACGTTTGCCAAATGTGAATACATCTGCATATGAATACTTTGTATTGTCTACTACCACGACTGCCACTCACTTTCGAGCGCCTGTCGTCGAACGACGAGCAAAAAAAGGTATCCAAAGGTCGCATTTTTACGGGGAAAGCTGTTACAAGTTGACATCAAGGGTCGCGTACGCCGCAGTTTTCCACCACCGCCGGTGTCCGTAACTACTATCGCATGCAATAAGAAAAACCTAAATACGCAAGAAATAGCGATGACAGAATGAGAACAAAAAGCGTGTCCTCTACGTGATAGCCCAGTACTCTACCACAGAGCACCGCCTGTGCTTGAAACTTCATCGAAAACTGACTCTGTGTGGCCTTCATGTCGGGCAAGCAATCACATCAACATGCGTAATAAAGCACATTATAAAAGCAGAGTAAGAACCAGGTGTCACACTGTGAATTTCGAAGAACAGGTCTTTGAATGCTCCAACCCATTGCAAAAGCCCCAGATCACTCATTCTCGTAAACCACAGCCTCAACAAAATGCATATGATGCCCTACAAGTGTTCAGCAGCTACCACTCTTTCCGAAAAATGATGAATAATGGCGTTATCGCTGCTTTCACAACACAAAAACTTTGATGATTTATGGCACAATGGGTAACATGCATGCGCGCTGATAGCAATTGCTCCAAAAGTTATTGTTAAAATATTACACAATATACTGCTAAAGGGAACCTTGTGTGGAAGCAGCGGGAAGGTAGTTAACGGTACTTATACAAACTCGTCTAGGTCACTTTAAGCAGGTGCACCACCTTTCAGGACCTCCAAATCACTAACACTGCTGCTGGACATCGCTCGATGCCGGTGACCTGACCGCTGCTGGTGACCAGCGTTGCCGGTGACCACGACTATAGCACTGCCGAAAAGCCAGTGGCTCTACGCACGCGCCAGAGTCATCGAACGTGATCCCGTGCTAACCAAGGCAGACGTGCTCTGTCTCACGGAAACGTGTAACGTGTTTCCACTGAGAGTGTAGGAGGGAGAAGAATAGGTGAGGAGAGAAGGGGAGGGGTATACACATGCGCAGTGGAGCTGTGTGCTGCTGAGGAAGCATTTTGTAGCCTCTGCCACCCACTCGGTTGAAAAAGGGGGAGTTTAGAAGTGGAGAGAGAGAGGGAGATGCGCATGCGCAGTAAGGTGGTCACGCCGCACACCCCATTAAAGTACCCGTCATCTATAAGCAAGCTCCTGTAACCTCATTCACTTTGTGGATATGGTGGTGATCTCTTAGTGAGGAGTGGGAGGGGTGATCGCTTAACTCATACAATATTGTCTTGCGGGCTTTAAAGTGGGCTCTCCCTTGTGTGCGTTTTTATTGCAACAACCGATCATTCTTAAAAAATGTTGTTAACGACAAGTATTTTCAGCAATGCTCACAAAAGTTGCACGGCTTGTAAAGCGTGCTCTGTCTCAGCAACTTGTTTACTGTGAGAAAACATCACTTGCATTATGTTGACTAAAAATGTCAGCAGTCATATAAAAACATCATTGATCTGTAATAAGTGCTCTGTCATATTTTCGTGTTTACCAAGGCAAAACGATATAGTCGTCAGAAGGACGATGTTAATATAAATTTTCCGCATATTCTGGGATACCCACATTATCTCAGGAGGACTTTGCGCCTTGCAGAGTTTGCTATGCCACATATACAAGTTTATTGGGGCAAAACATATTTTTAAATAGCAAAATGTGAACTGAATGTTCGTGCCTCTCTCTTTTCATACTTTACTCGGTAAGAATCTCTACACAAAAGCTTTCATATTTCATACCTGAACTTACAAAACGAACCTTTCCAGCCTGTAAAGCGTGCTCTCTCTCTTCAATGGGCTTATGACGGCAAAGACAGGTAGTGCAAGACAACAAGGCGTTCTCAATTATGGATTCCATAGTTCTCGAACACCAAAGAAATGACGTGGAGGTCACTGCGCATGCACAAGACTCAAACAGCGTATCGGGGGTTTGCATTGGGGATGCTATTTTTCGAATTTAGCGGGAGCTCCAGAGCTTGTTCTAAAAGCTCTGCGTCGAAGAAACATGGTGGCACGCACTGAAGCGACGGCTCTCAGCCAAGACCAGACTAGCCAGATTTCCAAGAAGCAGTTGATGTTGTGAACTAAGCAATGCTTGTACCCAATTATTGCTTTCTCATTTCTCACGCATACAACAAAGATTAGCCGACAAATAGTCCATATTCTTAAGATGAGTTCTCGATTTGACAGGTTGTACGCTTCACGCAGCTAGGGTGACTAGAAGTTGGACTGCCTTGGCTGATGACGCCAGAGTGTGGATTCCAAAAATTGAGGGAGATCCCCATCGAATCATTCACCAGTACATGTTGAAAATTGTAATTTCAAAGAATCAGTGTTTCAAAAGTAGATACCTGTGGACGCTTTTAACTATTATTCATCGTGGTTTAGCATCGTGATGCTGAAAGTGCAAGATGTAAAGTGGGGTCCGAAATCCTATTCAAAAACTGTCAGCTCCTGTTTCACCTACACCTAGCCCATAAAAGTACTAAGCTTCCCATTGACACATTACGACATTTGTCATCTATGATAGGTCCAGGGAGCTCTAACGGTTTTTGTGATAGGTGTAAAATTTCTCATTTGCGCAATTTGAAAATATTTATTATATTAGTGTTATATCGCCCAAAATAGCACTACGTGTCTTTAACAGTGCCACGTTGATCATAAACTGCCTCTACTACGTTCAACGACTATTTCTCATTAACTGCTATGAGCTTTGATCACTGAATTAGTATAACAAAAAAGAGAGAAGGCAACAGACAAAGAAAATAGTAGGTGGCTTTGCTCACCGAGCACCCGGAGGTAAAAGTGGTTGTGTGCTTCGCTACCTTGCTCGTTGCGCACTGAGCAGGAATAGCGTCCCTGGTCGTCATTGCGGCTCACCGCCTCCAGGACAAGGGAGCCATTCTCGTGAGCCATGACGCGCTTGCTGCTGGGTAGGCTTCTGGCATCTGTTAAACCAGTGTCGAATGCGGGAGCAAATAAACTCCGTTACGCTACTCGTCAGTGTACGTATCCTAAGCCTAAGCTAAACGTTCTTCCAAAGGTCAGGGGGTATACTACGAAAACACTGCGAAGAAAACTCTGTTACTACAAATGAGAAGGCTTATAGAATCACTAAAAAGGCGCAAATGCGGTGTAGCTCAATACTAACATGAAATTTAAAAATTATTGCGCATTTATCATAAAGCAGTATTAGATAAGGCATTGATAAGGTAAAGCTAAACTACAGCTAAAACGAATGTGACCTATAGCGGCTGGTTTCTAATAATAAAGTTTATTTATTTATTTATTTATTTATTTTATTTCACAATACTGCAGGCCAATGTGCTGGCCCAAGCAGGAGTGGATACATCAAAACGTAATTGAAGAAAACCACAGACAACAATACAAAAGAAACAAAAGGTTAAGAAAGAAGGTGACGCTCAAGGTCACCAAGAAACTTATTAGAATGAAAGATGTCACACGGCAAACAATTCCAGTCATCGACAGTTCTAGAAAAAAAACTATTATTCCTCCTCCTCCTCCTCCTCCTTCTCAGTAGTCACAAACATTGGTTTCGCATAATGCGGCCTGAAGAGGCCCTGGAAGATGTCCTGATAACATTTCAAGCACAACTCATATCAATCTCCGGCGGAGCTTTTTCGTTTCCTTAATTCTTACTTTTGCAAGCGTTTTTACCTTTGTGCCAAGCCACCCGGCTAACGGGATGTCCGTAGTACGGGCAGTGCAGCACGGCCCTGCGCCCCGCCACGACCGTCCGGTTGGGCATGTCGCGCACCGCCGGTGGCCCGAGCACGTTCAGGCGACCGGAGTGCGCGTGCGAGCCGTGCACGTTGGAGGCCTCGCAACGGTAGGCACCGCCGTCTTCGTGCCGCACCCGCGTCACGTTGACGAAGCTGATGACGGAGCCGTCGCGGCTCACGTAGTCTCCCACGCGAACCTGTCGTTGAGAGCCGTCAATTGGGCTCTTTCACAACAATATCGTCTTCTTAATACCGCGTACGCCATGTCTTCATGCTTCCCATTCAGTAAATGTCTCACTTGTTAAATTTATTATGAATCCCGTAATACCAACGCAAGAAGCATACGGAAAGAGCTGTGAGAATTTTTCACACTTGCGCAGGACGCAGATGTAGCAAAGCGCCGTCTTCTGAAATGTTGTTCAACGAAGCAATCGACCTTTAAAAGAGTCGACCGCAGCGCTACCCCAAAACAGAAGTGGGGTTGCTATTCTTAGGCTTAATAAATCAAGTTTTTAGCACTTCTTTTGTTTTCTCTAAACACGGAAACTTTGCGGACGATTTGGCGTAGCGAGGGAATAGCTTTAAGGTGACTACTGTTGCGTAATACGGAGTACAGAACGCCTGAAAACAATATATCCTTACAACGCGTTTAAACGCAAGATATTAGGTCTTTTTTGCGGAGCAATACTAATATTTTGCACGTAGAAAACATCATATTAAGACAAAGGCCTCAAGTGTCTATGGTAGCTTTCCCCTGTGCGACACTTGCGCACGAGACTTTGCAAGATTTTACGATACTTTGGGAGCCTTCACGAGGCCCTGCGAGACCCGTCCGAAAAACCCACGAGAAAATCTCGTAACTCGAGAAAATCTCGAATGTAAGTTTGCGCAAAAAAAGACGTACTGACCTGCACCTGTCTATGCCTTCTTTTTTTCGTATTCTTCTTTTTTGCGCAAACTTTCATTCACAAACCAATACCAACTCTCACAATGCTCGGTTCGTCGGAGCTTTTCCCGAGTCAGTAGAGTATGGAGGAGCAAAGACCTCGAAGACCACCGAAATATGTGACGTAATCACCCGCTGTTCTATGATAAAATCCTTCGCATGACGTCAAAATATTGCTTGATCACATGGCATCATTATTTGGTTAAAGTCAGAGTTATTCAATCATAACAGTTGCGAAACTGCGTTCCGAAACCCGGACACACAGTTGGCCCAATTTTTCGGGAGTGGGCTGACTTTCGTGCCACCTGAGAGCAGCAACACCAAACACAAATAATGCGTTTAATAGCGGGTGCGCTAATCAACAGGTGGCGTGACAATCTGTTCACTTCCAATATTGGGGTCAATTACTTGCCCCGATTTTGATTGAACGAGCCTAAGGAGAGTTTTGAATCTCATATAATTGAATAACTCTGACTTAAAGTTGGGCCGATTCTCGAGGTAGTGCAACAGCCCGCTAGAAGCAGAAAACTGCAATGTGGGAGGGAAGCAGGCAGTAGTGCAATCTATTCAGAACGTCAAAGCAATTTAATCCTTCTCTGACAGTGTGCCTCATTATGCCTTGCAGCAAGCTTCGACCCCGATTGTACAAATTATTGCATTAGCAAGATGGCAGCAGACTTGAAGTGTTACAGTGTGTAACGTGGTGCGAAATGTTTGTGTGTAAAACGACATCCTTGTAAATTCTGGATGCGTCGTTCAGTATACATTCATTGTAGTAGATGCATAGTTTGCATAAGACGAGCTGCGCTATACCTTACATACCCTGGTGTTCTCACATCTAATGATACCTACAGTGAAGTCTTATGGGAGCTACTTTAGCGCGTGCACCACTTGCAATGGTGTGAAGCCTTAAAATTAACATTTTCTTAAGTTTGCGAAAGCATCTATGAAAATAATGTAGGCAGAAAGCAGCTAAAAACGCATGCTGTCGCCAGTTGAATTAGCATTAAGGCGATGTACCATAACACACTATTACTGCTGGTAAAACGCATACTGTAGTCGTGCTCTTCTTCCATGCTTCTTTGAATAAATGACTTGTGTACGTGATCATGTAAAGCAGGCAGTCTTCTTTTGCAGTTGTGCGTCGAACTATCTACTTATGTGTATAGGAAGACACAAGAATAATAGATCATCAAAACCTGGTACGTCTTCTCTGAGGCAAATGCTAGTGCCAGAGAGGTGTAAGACTTATTTAGTGTTCCCGAGAACGCATGAATAAGGAATAAGATTTGTTTTAAAAACTGGGGGCAAAGGATTCTCACCCGGCTGGAGTCCTGAACTTGGACGTCGTAAAGAGACCACGTGATTTGAGGCAGCGGCGTCCCAGTGGCGGCACATCGTAGTGACACTGGTTCCTCTGGGCGTACCACGACGTCCTGGAAGTGGGATACCAGGACCGGTGGTTCAGCTGCACGAAACACAAGTAGCAATATTTGAGAGTGATTTCCCTTACAGTACAGTGCATCCGCCGTTCACAAAAACAAGCACAAGGTGCTGCCAGTCCATCCTGCTGACTCGGGCAACCCTGGACATAAAGCGCCGAAGACGAGCTTTTACAGAAGTATGTCCCGATTTCTCAGCGGGTATAACACGTGGTTCCTGTGTAGCGTAAGTCACAAAAATATATTGTCATTGGCCCGTTCATAAATTCAGGCCATTCAAGCATGGAAGTTCGTTGAATAAGTTACTGCGTGTGCTGGGTATAACGTACACTAAACACTAATGCATTGTACTTGTTGAATGCACCTTATAGCTTACTTTATATGGTACTTTATTTAATTAGGCATTTACCTTGAATGCTTCAAAATGCGATAAGAGCTCTCTCAAAATCAGCTTGCTACCTTTAATGCGCTCGAACACAAATGACTACTACACGGAGTAGGTTCTTTACTTTCTTTTTTTGAGTAATTAAAAGGCGAGTTCGTGGTTTTGCGAAAGTCAGCTCTAACGTACCTTACATTTACATGTAAAACAATGGCTCACCTCTCACGCATCTGCATAGCACTGACTGGATCGCTGAAATTTTCATCAGAATTTTTTAGATCCAGAGATGAAACGCTAGACGCCCGTGTACTGCGAGGTATAAGTGCAGGTGAAACAATACCAGATAATCATACCATTGATCGGGTACGTAAAATGCAAGATAAGAATAATAATAATAATAATATTAATAGCAATTGATTATTATTATTATTATTATTATTATTATTATTATTATTATTATTATTATTATTATTATTATTATTATTATTATTATTATTATTATTATTATTATTATTATTATTATTATTATTATTATTATTATTATTATTATTATTATTATTATTATTATTATTATTATTATTATTATTATTATTATTATTATTATTATTATTATTATTATTATTATTCGGCACACTTACTCCAAAGTTTATGTTGTACTGTGCGTAACTCAATATTCTGCGGCTTAGCTTTACGTGTTGGGCTAGATTGTTCGCTCTTGGACATTTTTATAGATTTAACAGGGAAGATCTTGAAGGTAAAAGTCTAAAAAAAACCCCTCCTTTCCATAGCTTATCATCCGCCGGTTCTTATCAGCCATGCCCACCGATGGAGACTGCCCACGCAGCCGCCACGCTGGGTTTGCCCGCCGAGAGAGCCAAGTATGAATGATGCTTGGAAGGCCCGCACCTCTACCGAGGATGCCACAGCCAGCTTTGACTGGTCGTTCGGGCGATGGAGTTTGGGCATTCTTGCATGGTCTGTGAAAGGCTGTGGTTCGACTGTACTTATTCTACGCTTAGAACAGACCTGGCATCAGCCACGAAGGCCACTTTAAGCAGCCTAAGATCGACCAGCTTCACCGTTTCTTAAGCTTTATAGGGAGAGTGTCAACTGGTGCCATTTTCGAAGTTGATTTCATTTGGTACATAGCACACAATGCCCATCCTTCATTGCCCTTTTACAGGCCTGCAGTATTTCTTTAAGTATCTGCATAAACACAAATGCGAGAGTAAGGCCACCGACGCTGTGAAAACTGACTCGTCACGAGCAGTGCCATTCCAAAATTTCGCGATGAAGACTATTCCGCAAAGACACTGCAGGTGATTAACGCAACCAAGCATGGGCAAGAAGCAAAGAGTATCTAAACAGGCGCTGCTGACAGGAGCGGGTGCACGCTCACGTACACCTGACGTGGACGAAGGCCTGCGCCTGCGCCGAGTCTCGCTCGTTCTCCGCGTGGCACTGGTAGACGCCGGAGTCGTCGCTCTGCGCAGCCTGTATGCGCAGCATGTACTGGTTCAGCATGAGCACGCGCCGCGACGAGACCTGGCCACCTCGGCTGCCAGAGACCGACGTCTTGACGGCCGACGGGCCCGTGATGGCGCGGCCATCTTTGAACCACGTGACCGAGCGCACGGGAAATCCGGACACGCTGCAGTTGAGAGTGAGGGTGTCTCCGGAGCGCACCTCCCTCGTTCGCGTCCACATGTCCACCTCCAAGGGCTCTGCAGAAGCGAATGGTTAGCGGTGAAGTTACGAGGAGGGTGAAGACGAACAAGTATGTTTAGGAAAAAAAGGATTTTTGGGCAAGTTGGTTGGTATTCATCTTGAAACAGCGCAACAGTTTAAATACCTAGGTGTAACTCTGACAACAAACTTAAAATGGCGCACGCACGTCGAAACAATCTGCAACAAGGCTCTTCGAAAACTTTGGTATCTCCGACGCACTTTAAACAACTCGACAAAAGAATGCAAATTGACAGCGTACAAGACCTTGGTCAGGCCCATACTTGAATATGCGTCGGTTGTTTGGTCGCCTCACCATAAACATGACATAGCTATGTTAGAATCTGTTCAGAAGAAAGCAATAAGGTTTATTTTTCGTCGCTATGACCAGCGGTTCTCGCCTACTTCGCATGCGCATGTTTTATCACTGCAGTCTCTAGAACATCGGCGCACTTGCGATCGTATCATCCTCCTGCATAAGACTGTTCACACAGGCTTGGGTGTTCTAGCGCTCATTTCTTTTGTTGCAGCTTCTGCGCGCCGTACCCGACGATTTGATCCCTTAAACATTACGCCCTTTAGAGCTAGTCTCGACTGCTTTAAGTTTTCCTTTTTTTCCGTGGACCGTGGATCTATGGAATGAGCTTGATGGGTCTCTGCGCAGACTCGATGCTCTGCAATTCGAAAAAGAGTTGCGTAGTCATGTATTCTGATAATTTCTTTTACCGTTTGAACATTTGTATTCCACTCCTGCAATGTCTCAAAAACTGAGACAGCAGTATTTGTAAATAAATAAAAAAAACTACTTGAAAAAAAAAGACGGAAGAAACAATGGCACCGGCGCTGACTCGCAATTAAGAAGCTTATTAGAAAGCACACATAAAAATCACACAATATGTTAAGTGCACATCGATGCACGTAACCCTTGCACATCAATCTTTCATAGGATACTTGCACACGTTTGTTTGCAACCCAGTCTTTTTAAAGCCAAAATTACGCACCGAGCAGTGTTTATGTATCACGTTGTTAAACACAACAGTTTTCATCATTCTCAATACGGTACCTATTTCGTGGAATTGTCTTTACTTTTTTGTATTTAACAGACCAACGAGACGTAGCTGGAGTATTAGGGTCCATTCTGTTAATAAAGACCAAACACTTCTCAGTCGCTTTACTGTTAGCAATCTTAGATGCAGTGTATACGCGCGACGTTATTCGAAACACTTCCCTGTCTGCAGCTAAGCACCTTTTGGGAAAATATAGTCCCATCAATGTTTTGCCCTTACTAAATAGAAAAAAAAAGATAGATAGGTGGTCACCGCAAAATACAATTAAGCGCGAGGAATGCTACTTCCTACAAGGAGAGAGAGAGAAAGATAAATATGCAAGGAAAGGCAGGGAGGTTAACCAGACGCACATCCGGTTTGCTACTCTGCAATGGGGAAGGGATGAAGGGGAGAAAAGAGGTTGCAGAGAGAAAAGAAGGTACACACAATCACGAGCACACTCGGGGGAGCACACAGTCTACAGGCGGTCGCTCAGGTTTGTTGACTTTAAGTAAAGTAGGAGTGCTTTAGCCGCTTTCTGCGCAACTGAGGCAGATGCCCAAGGTTCTAGAATCTTCTGCACACAAAATGGTCTGGATTCAAGTTGATTCAAAACCATCCGGAGCTGGCATCGCTGTGTGTCATAGCAAGCGCAGCTGCACAGGACGTGTTCAACGGTCTCTTCAGCTCCGCAGTAGTCGCGTGTAGAGGTGTCTGCCATACCAATGCGAAAGAAGTACACCTTTGTGAATGCAACACTGAACCAAAGGCGGCATAACAGTGTCGCATCAGAGCGGGAAAGTTGTGATGGTAGCTTTATCTTGAGCGAAGCATCCAGTTCATATAATTGACACCTTTGGAAGCTGGCAGACTACCAGAACGTGCGTGTAAGATCCCGAGCCAGCAGGTAAAGTTGTCTTGCTGCACCATTCCATGACAGAGGAATCGGGACCACACGGGTTAAAAGTGCGTCGATTTTTCAGTGGAATGCCAGAGGCATGAAGTCCCGTATCTCAGACTTTCGCCAATTTATTTGGCCAATCAATTCCCTATACTTGTCATATGTGAGCCAAACGTATCAACGCCTTATAGATTATCCGGTTATGAAGCTTTTTTGTTCAGCCGCTTGCGAACAACGAAGCAAAGTAATTTTTTACATTCGCACGCACTTGACTTATCTTTCGCACCCAATAAGTTCAAATGACGACAATCAGTACGTGTGTCTTCGTGTAAAGAAGAATGCAGTTTTGTTCACGCTTATTGGTGGATATATATATATATATATCCGTCATCACGATTTGACTGCGACAGATTAAAAGACATCCTAATGAGGACCGATGGGCCTTGGATCATCACCGGTGACTTCAACGCCCATCACATGCTTTGGGGGAGCACTAGGATGAATGCCAGGGGCCGGAACATTGTTACATTCACTTCCGACCACGACCTTTCCATCATGAACGATGGTACCCCAACATATGTGCGGGGTCTCACGTATGGCAGTTGCCTTGACCTGACATTGGTGTCACGGTGCTTCTCTCACAAAGTTAAATGGTTTTGCGATATTAAGACTCATGGGAGTGATCACGTACCCACCTACGTGAAGATCGATGGTATCATAAAAAATTTCTCTTCCGGTGTTGTAATTGGTACTGACTGGTCGATGTTTGCATCGCGTGTTGAGAACGCTTGCCAAGAAGGCCTTCCTACAAGGAAAGTTCCGTCAAACACAGAAACCCTGCGCAGCCTTTACGCATATGTATCTGTGCGTTTTTGTGCACGTGACCTAGTTCGCTTATTTATGCGTGTGTTTGGCGCTCCTTTACTATAAATGTTGAGATATTGAGTATCTCTGTGCGTGCCTTTGTGGGCGTACGTTTATGGATATGTGTGTTTCCATAAGTGAAGTCTCTTATTAAGTGTGTTATAAATGTAGACTTTGCAAACGTCTGCCTGCGCGTGCGCATGTAATTCAGAGCCGACATCTGTTAGAGGCAGAGAGACAGAGGGGAAGACTCTGTTGCGTTGGATTCATGGCAAATTAGATTAGCAGTTGAGCAAAATTGATGCAACTTTGCGTGTGTTTTTTTCTAGGATAAATAAAATATACTTGTTCACATTGGGTCTTTTCGCGCAGTCAACAGATTTTTTCTACACCGCTGCTTTAATTACTTATACTAATGTAAAATCGATTGATTGCTGTAGGGGTAACATTTTTAGAATTATACCCGAATTTACCGACCACCTTTTTTATACTATTCGCGACTAACCAAAGGCTCACGTGAATGATTACCTCACTGTCGTTGCCCTATACCATCTGTTAAGGCGTCTAATGAATTTCAGATATCAGCCAATGCCACCGTTGCATTGCGAAACGCGAGGTTAAGCGTCTGAAACAATATATTCTCTACAACCTCGCAGAACTTCTTTTTTTTTTCTTGCAAGCGGGCACACGCCTAGAAAAAATATCACGGCAATGTTCTACAGTTCCAGTGAGTGTTCTCATTATTTTATTTGTTTAATCGCCTTCCATTTTTCTCACCGTGCAACGGGTGCTGTCTCTCTAAGCTGCAATGGGGTTCTGCTTGATTTATCTACACCACTTGATCCTCCCTCTCTGCGTAGAAGATTCCTTCCGTAGAGAACGCAGTCAGTTTTAGCTGCCGGCCCATTAATTACAAGCACGACAAAATTAATTAAACCACTGCTTCTCCACTCCCCGCTCAGCGGCAGTCACTGCACCCACCCTCATCATCGATTTTCTGTCCAGACCCATCGACTTCGATGCAATTTGCAAATGGCCCACTTTCGCAGTCGTCTCCTCCTGCAGTGCATCCCGTTTTCTTTATCTCTTACCCTCTCCACTTGGCTAGCTCTATCCTAATCACTCAGTACTGCAAGTGGATAGCGCGTTATCTAATGTCCTACACTCGGCATTTTTTTTAGTGATAGAAAACCGATGCTTGATGTCTTCACTATATATTTCACAGCTTCAAAGCTACCTTTTTATTTTAAAAGTAAGTTTTCTCTCCTCTTACCTCTATCTTTTTTTATAAACAAAGTTTTGTGTCTGCATCCATGGAAGCATCTATACTTACTTTTTAGCTAGTTTAACCAGCATGATAGGCTTGCCTTATAAAGGGGATCGTTAGACCATAGGCAACAGCCCGTATTATGCAATAGCATAAAACTCAACTTTCAAATGTGTAAAAGGTGCAGCACATCGACTTAAGTAGTGAGTCCTTGTATGATAAGCAAGTAATCCTACTGCGGCATCAGTTCATTTGCTGGCAGCCAACAAATGTACGAGACATGGCCATATCGGCAATTTGGTTTTGCGTTTGGTTTCATTCAAAACTCTGATTTTCATTTAAAGGAGCGATTTCGCTTTTTGAAATCAGTGCGTCTTGTATGTCAGGTCACTATGGCATCTTATTCGATTGCACTCAATTAATGACACGTCACTCATGGCCCGCCGCAGTACATTTTCTGTAGCGTTCAAACAGCAATGGTAACGAAGGCGATTCTCGGACAATCAGTGGTACTGTCACAGGCTGCAGCAATGTAAGACTGTAGTTTTATTGATATAAACCAAAGCACTACATACAAATGAACTAGAAAATATGAAGAAGACGAAAAGGTAGAGGGTAGTTTACTCATTATGCAGAACGCTGAGAAGCGTAGGCGTGACAAGTTCTGAATACGTACACTAGGCCGCAATGTGGTTTTAGATGAATAGTTATGCTGGTACGGTAAATAGACTGATGAAAATATACATGTACAGAAGCACAGCTCTATAAACGAGGATCCATCATATAGGGTGCAAGAACGGTAGTATCATTTGCATATTATACGACAGTTGAGCATAAATACATATGAATTTGGGTGCATGTAAAATACCAGCTTACACACGAATGATTTACTTACATAACTGAGTAATGCAGTCGCTATAACTGACTCAACATGCCCCTCAGCACTCTTTGATACTTTTGTTAGGAGCATATGAACGAGACATTTGCATAACTACTTGATACGTCACCTTGTAATGGGTTTTCTCTGTTGCTTAGACTATAAGCAATACGTAGAGTTTTCATCTGACCTGGATTTTTGTATGCCAAAGCAGCGGCGGGCACAGTTGCATCAGCTACTGCCCTCATCAAGTCACCTGCATCGACAATAAGGCCGAAGTGATACGAATACGTTCCCTCCCAATTTATGGCCGTCTGTATTACCCTCGTTCCTACCACGTATGTGACCTTAACGTACATGAAATTTTTCGTAGCGAAACTTATGCTATTGCGTTTACAGTGCAGTGTAACTGAGAATACTTCCCGTGTGGGAGCACCAAGAAAAAGTACTGGAACTTTTGTTTTTAGTTTGTTCAGTACACAGGTGTGAATCCAGCCTGCATGTCAAATGCACTGAACCCACAGAGCAGTGGCTGAAGGTTTGTTGGAAAAATTCGAGAGAGTTGTCACAAGTCTTGGTTTTTTCAGGAGCCTAAAAAATTGCGATAACACTACCTCCAGTAGGATCTTCTTTTAGTTGCAATGGCCGCATTTCAGTAGAACTCAATAACACACCATGAGTCCTTTGATTTTCGTGCACCGTATAGAATTTTTCATGTTTATTTATAACCAAAATTAATCCATTGAAAGCCTATTGTTGCAAAGCTTTTCAATGTCCCAATGTTGCTTTGGGACCTTTAACTACGTGCTTTGTCCTTCACAACTTAAGCGCAGACAATTACAAGTCACATTCGTGGTCTGTTGTTTTTACCGCTTCGAATTCTAGCATTTCAAGTTCCTAACACCTCAGTGTCAACCACATGGCAGCACCGTCGCCAGTAGGTATGCCATCTACGTTACTTTGTATGGGTCACCACTATACGTATGCATGCCAGTCCTATTGAGACCATGGCTTATGCGCCTCAAAGGCGGATGTAAACAAGCCTGTCCCTACGGGCAGCGCAAACTCCAGCCTGACGTCACAAGCGGGACGGCCAATGATCTTGTCTGCGAAGAACACTGGCATTCCCATGAGAGCGACTATTTATTTAGCCGCGAAGACCATCGGCTGCTACTTCTAAATCATCCACGTGGGGCTTTGGCGGTCTTCTTGAGTTGTACATTACTATGCGTTAGGTATCGTATTCATGCAATGACGCAGCCTGCTGCACATATGGCACTACTCACCTGTGACGAGCACCTGGATCTCGTTCTTATCCTCGACGCCGGCACCGTTGCTCACGACGCACACGTACGTGGCGCTGTCCTGAACCGAGGCACGTCGAAAGACCAGAGTGCCACCGACGAACACAATGCCGGGCTCCCCGATGGGCAGCAGCGGCCGAAGGTGGGTCCCGTGCTGGCGGTACCAGCGGTACGATGGCTGCGGGTGTCCTTGGGCCTCGCACGGAACGAAGAGAGTGGAGCCGTGTGGTCCCTCCACCTGGCGGCTCGAGTGGATCACCTTGGCAGGTATGCTGGAGTGGGGCTCTGCAGGAAAAAAAATGGGGATCGGGATCTTATGCAGACTGGTGAATAGTTAGCTAGACAAAAAGGTCATACTAGACACGTCACCGCCATCATCATTTAGCCGGACTACACGCACTGCTGGGCAAACACCTCTCTCATGTTCCGACAACCAAACCGGTCCTGTGCTTGCTGCAGCCACTTTATACATTCAAACGTATGCCTGCCACGTTATACCTGTCTAGTTAACGTAACAAGACATGCAAAGCGAATAAAGGAGTAAAAACTAAAATGAATCAATCAATTATTGATCGAATGCCCTGATAAAAAAGGGAGAATGGAGGATGAAAAAGTAAACGATGTTTTTACCACCTAATGCCTACCACCACCTGATGCTTACCATAACCACTATCCCCTCTGCAACTGCCCAGGGGGCATTCCACATGAATATCCAAAATAAATGAAAAGAGAGAATATAAAGAAAAGTGTCGCCTGCATTGAACTAAAATGCCGAAATACTTAAACAAATGTCACATAAAATCGGGGAAAAGAAGAGCTATGGTAAGGATAATGTATGGTAATCGCGTTTAATCGAAAACTGAGAGGGAGATATATGTTGAAAACTGATAAATAAAAGATAGAGCTTTCTTTTACTCCCAGTACAAGCAATGCCATTGGCAATACATTGCCAATTCATACGAATATATATATATATATATATATATATATATATATATATATATATATATATATATATATATATATATATATATATATATATATATATATATATGGCACAGTCAGTACCTCTACAACAGACTAACGCCAGGTTAGTGATTGCGCCGGGCCTCGAAGCGCAATGGGGAGCAAGCGAATGACAGCTTTTTACAAACGACGCACTCTGCGCAAAGTAAGGAAGGTGTTTCGTCATTGCGATCGGGGAACGAGATCGCAAAATGAACTAAGGAGCGGGATTCACCTGTGATGACCAGTTTTCCCGTCGTGATGCTGCTCACCACGGCACCGGTGAGTGTGTCCTTTGTCTGGCACTGAAACGAATGATGGCTATCCTCGGGACCCGCCCGCCGCACGTGCAGCTCGCCCGTCCTGAAGGCCACGTACTTTGAGTTTTCGTCTGCATGACCGCGCATAGGTAGAGATGTAAGGCAAGCATCTTAGGATTCGGGCTCAGAATTATGAAAGGAACATACTTGAAATGACACGAAACGGGCGTCAAACAGGCGAAACAGGCTTTGGGCGTCAACTTCATTTTAGCTCACAGATAAGTAAGCAACTCAGAACTCAGTGTCGCATAGAAATGTTTGGTACGGTTAAGCTTTGCAAATTAAATTAAAAGAAACAAACATATGTCTTAAATTATTATGTATGATATACTGAAAACTCACAGTCCTTTATGCATTAACCCTAAAACAGCCGGATGGCAGAAGCTGTCTTCTTTTCACTCGATGTGCAGATCCTGCCCTGCCACCCGCCGAAAGCTTTCAGCGCCTGTACGTGGCGTGGCCTCCAATATTTACCTCGCTTTGACGTTAAAACTAGTCATGTGATGACGCCACGTTAGGTGACGTCACAAATACGTCATAAGTGTCGCACATATTGTGATCTGTGACGTCATGTTCACGTTGTATAAGGACCTCATCACATGACGAGTTTTTCGCGTCGTTCACGTTTACGCCGCCCACGCCGAACGCCAGTCAAATTTTGGCGGCGTTTTACGATGCATCTGAGGCTTTCGGTTTGATAACGAGCACAAAAACACGTGACGTACTGAGGCACATCATGATGGTACATACCTGTGATGATAAACATTCATTGGGCTCTCTGTTGCTGTCTTTATCTTTAATGCACCATTGGTGAGCGGCTGTTATTACCTAATTTATATGGCACGTAGCCATTTATGATGACTGTACTTTCTTTTTTTGTTTCGATCATATGCTATAAGTGGAGCTTTGATGACGGAGTTAGTAGAAAAGTTTTTTACCTACATTTACCTCTACGATAGAAGCAGTATGCTGTCAGAATAATTTTGGATTTACCCACTAGAAGGTAAACACCGCAATGTTTTCAGACATGCTAAACCCCATAAGTTAGTTGCAGCAGGCTAACCCCGCCTGCTGCAACACCACCACCACCACCACCACTTTCATTTCTAATCATACCACCAGAGCTACCTTATTTGGGGTACCACGAGCTGACAAAGGTGTAATGTTGGCTAACACTGGCTAGTGTCGGCTTAGCGCTTCGTAATGTTCGCTACTGTAATACGGTGTGGACTATCTGCCCTTAACAGCATCATAAGATAAAGCATGTGATATGTGAGGTTTTAACGTCCCAAAATCACCATATGATTATGAGAGACACCGTAGTGGAGGGCTACGGAAATTTTGATCACCTGGGATTCTGTAACGCGCATAAAGCATGTGTACCTCTTTTTATGTTTTGGTCAGTCTGCGATGAACACTTCGGGCACTCACACGACTCTTCGCAGTGAAATACGCCACCAATGTCACCTTGCTCGCAAGTATCTGTTCGTGTGCAAAGGTATCCTAAGCGGCGAACGATTTGCGCTGTTATTTGTTGCCGCTGATTTAGGCTTCAAGTTCTACAGTACTTGAAAATCGCGTCCTCCACATCGGAAACCACAGGCGAGTCTACAAAAAAAAACACATTCTCTGTGGCATTAATACAAAAAAATTCGTGTCATCATACAATATCACAAGTTTTTGATATGCTGGTGACAAAACACTATATGTATCCTATCTTTTTTTTTTATGAAAGAGCATTGCTTGTTTGAATGTTTCAACCCAATTTCATAAAAAATGCGCAGGAAAGCGGCACAAAAGCTTGGTAATCTTCAGCAAAGAAATATTCACGTGTTTCGTGCAATCGCCTTAAGTGACGCCCACGTGAAAGTCATATATTTTTTAATTGCACGCGAGGATTCAGACATAGGCTTAACCTCCACTTCCATCGCTCTGTAGCTGAAGTGGGCAAGTGCGTGAACCAATGCATCATAGGTACAACGCGTGACAGTGACGAATAAGTCTGCACGTGGTTGAATAGTGCCTTATACACTATACCTTGTATCACGTTGCAGGAGACGCAATGAAGCATGCACACCCCGAAGCCTTTCTCTCTGCCTTTGGTGTTTTCGAGGATGTAATACGCTTTGGTACTACGCACAAGGAAAATTAACACCCTCGCGTTTAAATATCACAGCAATTATTTTTAGCCCTACATTTTTTCTCACCGCCAACGTCAGTATAGGCGGGCTGACCCCGCCGTGGTGGTCTAGTGGCTAAGGTAGTCAGCTGCTGACTCGCAGGTCGCGGGTTCGAATCCCGGCTGCGGCGGCTGCATTTCCGATGGAGGCGGAAATGTCGTAGGCCCGTGTGCTCAGATTTGTGTGCACGTTAAAGAACCCCAGGTGGTCGAAATTTCCGGAGCCCTCCACTACGGCGTCTCTCGTAATCATATGGTGGTTTTGGGACGTAAAACCCCACAAATCAATTATCAATCAGTACAGGTGGGCTGATACTTGCCTGGAATAGCTTGCACGGAGATGATGAAACCGTCGCTGCGTGTCCATGACGTCACGACGACGTATTCCTTGACGTATTTGGGAATGTGACACCTCAACACGCCGGTATTCATACGGATGACGAAATCGTCGTAGACCCGTACTTCGTATTTCTGCTGCACCACTACGAGAAAGAAAGGAATGTGTTATGAAGGTTTTTTATAAGAACCAATATGATTGACATCGTTTTTTATTTGACGAATAGGTATGGAGACCACCGGAACCTACGGGTGTGCCATCTATTACTTGGCCCTCAAATTCGGCGACTGAAGTAGAACAAAAGTGTTTTAAGTACATAACAGGAGACTTCAACAGTCATATCAGACTAATTTACCGTGTATGTATGATTGCATTATCTGATACGTAGTGACGTCCTGTTCCTCTTCTGCATCCCTCTCTTTAACAGCAGATACTTTCATTCATTTATTCTTTCCTTACCAGCATCTCAAGAGAGAGAGAGAGAAGTGTTTATTTTAGTGGAAAAGCCGAGAGGTTGGCCTCAATCTATTTTCTGCACTACTACACAACGCTAGGAAAGAGGCGAAGGTGGAAAAGAAAGAAAAGAAAAGGTCATGTTGGTGATTAGAAGAAAGGTGGCGACGAAGCAAAAACGAATACGGTCTCTCGCTGTGTTTAGCCTCGCACGAAAACTTGCTCAGCGCTTTCAGTATATCGCGCCGATGACGAGTTGTGGTCACATCAGAACTTTTTTTAGACATTTGTTTCCTAGTGGATTTCAACAAGACGGTGACCATTGAATTAATATGTGTGATATATCACAAAAAGGTGCACTCGATATGTTGTGTAGTGTCAGGAGTGTGACAGGCCTCACAATTTGGGCTGTCTGCACCGCCGATAAGGTGTAAGATAACAACGAGTGAACGTCGCGCCTATTCGCGTGCAGTAAGTGTGTACTTCACGTATTCAAGGTTTGCCTTATTCTAACAAGCACACCTGGGTCGAGTTCATGAAGACGGCGGTAACGCTGACTTGGTAAAAGACCAATATGCTGCAGTAGTTTCTCGGAGAGATGCATAAATAACGGTATTATTACCCGCTAGGGAAAAACTAATGGACCATAACGTGACGTTATAGAGAACTACCTTTCTCTCCAATACGCCTTGCTCGTTACCACGTTGGTAGCAGTGCCCTGAAATCCACGATGAGCTACATAATGCTATTCAACCGCTTTTTAGAGCAAGATAGCCTCCGTTTAAAGACCAAATCTGTGACCTGAAGGGCTAGTTGAGAGTCCCCAAAAATATAGTCCACTTGCGAGAAGGCTTGCGTCAATATATAACAAATCACCTCACGGATGGCCATGATCTCTGCCAACGCCAATGTTTTTCGGTGGTCCAGACGGAAGCGTTCGCTGGTGTCCAAGCATGACATGACAAACGCCGCTGTTGAACCACCTGGTAACATTGAGCCGTCAGCAAAGACATGTAAGGAAGAGGCATATTCCGTAGACCTACATGATAATGCTAATTTTCAGGTCACATGATGGTGCGTGCCAATAGTAGCAGATTGCACCAGTTTCATTTATTTTAACTTACACTGAAATCAAAGTGCACAGGTCATCTTGCATTTCACCCGCTTTGAAATACGGCCATAAATCGAACCCGTGACCTTAACCTCAGTGGTGTCAAAAACAGAGAAAATACATAAAGAAACCTCCGACGTTCTAGGAGGACAAAAATAATTTTTGTCAAGTGACAATGTGAGAAGACTCACGCCCAAACACTATTAGATCGTGTATCAAGGACCCCTCAGGGGAATAGTATTAAAAGTAAAATTGAATTCTTGCTATTTTAATCAGCCCGTGCGTGGTCTTTTCACGGTTTCTGCAGGCATGACACTGTGACATTTAGCTCTAACCTTTCAGCGCAAGGGAAGTATTTTCAACGAGCTTTTGTCTACCTTTTTTAGCGAGCAGCGGTGTTGGGCGTCAATCAAATGCAAGACTGTCATTGGATGAAGCGCCTATGCATATTCTTCATGCCCGGAACTGCAGATACCTGTAAGAGCAACTAGAATTTTTTTTTTTTGGGCTGTAACCAATTCTATGTACCATTCCACGGGTGAGTGCTAGGTATACAGAAAGCAATGTGAATTTAATAAAAACATGGTAAGTTGATAGGGCTTCAGCACTTGTGTGTCTTCGTTCTTTACCTATTTGTTAATTGTGTGCGGGATGACAACGAAGATGCAGCACAATGTTTAATTAAAATCGCAAAGATAGCCTATTTCACATATTTGAATTTGATACCACTTGATACCACTAAACATAGACGTTGAGACCATTCGAGACAATAAAACACAGACTTTGAGGTGTTCGCCTTAAAAGAAAGAGGGAGCATAATATGAGGCAGCCAGCCTTGGCAAGTCGTCTACCTCTGACGCTTCGCGCGGCCTCTGTTCGTGGTGGCTTTCGGATACGATTCGGCCCAAATGCTTGCTGAACAATTCATGAGGTTGTTAGGGTTCTCCGTAAAGCCTTAGGCATAAATTAACCGGATCTACCGAGTTCTCGTTGTGTACTTGTTCTATCCAAATGTTCTAAACACATACTGATTTAGGCTAGAAATGTGACGCTTAGTCATCAAAGTACTGGCCACACTTCTGGAACGTCTTTTACGACTAGGCTGCATGTAACTTAGACATCAGTAGCTCGTGGACAATAACCCTGCGGAAGGAATGTGGGAGAGTGAAAAGGGAGAAGGATTGAGAGAGTGGTACCAATTTTATGGCTATCAGCGACAGTTTTTCTTCTTTGAGTACCTAAATATTATATTATTGTGGGGCACAAGTGTATGGACATACGTGGTGGCAACGAGCATGCGTTAGCTTGTGTTAAATGACCAAGCCGCGTGATTAACGTCTCTTCCTGAGGCCGTTTATCACGTTGAAGCGACCATCTCGTCACTGTGTCACCAACGGCCGCGCTTTAGCTGGCATAAACACGCGAATCTAACGGGACGTTAAGCTGGAATCGTCAGGGCTCCCAGGGGTACCACCATCCTTGGTCCCTTCACTTTCAGATGCAGACAAATAATGACAGAGTGCACAAAGTATCTGGATGCTGTAGAGATAGGCCACCTTTCGCACGAAGTACGTTTGAGAAACGATTGTCGTTATTGCCTTATACATTCTTTAGTAAGCACTAGAAGCTCGTTCCTGAAACCACACCGCTAACTACAGGGAAGGTGAGGAAACATTAATGAGAGAAAAGGCGCATCGTATATGCTCCGGTGTATTGGTAATTCATTTCCCTTTTGTCTAGCAACAAGACAGAGACCCGGTTCCGCTGCGTGCCAGCCCCGTATTCTACCACTGAGCCCCGCTGGCGCTAGAAACTCATTTCAAAGCTGGCCTTAGGCAGGTTTGATGTCGGTAACGGAATTGAGCTATTATGAGTAACAGAGCGTTTTATAGCATCAAAGGAACATCAAGGCTTCACGCAATGCGGAGTGCGTAGGGAGTGGGTTGTCCAATTATCCAACCCGTTACAAAAGCTTGTTCTTGTTTAACTATTAACTGTAGCGCATAGCCACTTCAGGCATAATTCTTCATCATTATCGGCCACTGCATAAAAATATTACACAATATTCCTAGCAAATCCATAGCTAATACGAAGCTTCTCCAAAGAATGTTGAATGATAGCATAGCGAATGCCAGCCTACTACACAAAATTATGGTCATTTATGGCGTAGTGGGTACCCAGCAAGAGCACTTGTAGCAGTTACTCAAAGAGCGTTAAGAAAAGGCTCTCGCTGTGACAGTGCAGCTTTCCCTGTGACAGTACTGCGCGTTGCACGCAGGCCTAGCGTTTTTGTTTTATTATTGACTGAGTGTTTGTGGTTTTTCTCATTTATTGCGATATTCGTTACGGAGATCGGCGGCAGCGGTGGTGGCGGCGGCGGACAACTATACGGTGCCACACGTGACCTTTGTTCTGATCTCATAACAGCTTTCGCCGTAATATTGTACGGTGATACGACAACAAATTTGATTCATATGTGTTTATACCAGATTCCCGGATGCGAGGCGTTTAAGAATTTTTCGTTGGGATTGATTTTACGTTTTAACATTTTTCGTTTCTTCTGAATTTCATTATATTCAAGGATAGCGCCAGAATGCTTCACACGAAATGCGCTCTATGAATACGTCTACTGTCACGTCCGTTTCTCACTGCTAACGCCTTTTCGGACCGCGACCACTCTAACCAGTGCTGCGCGGCCCACTGACGCATAACAACATCTGTTGTAAACGTCCTGAGATGATTATATATAATTGTGAGAGATGCCGTATAGGGAGGGCTCCGGAAATTTCGACCATCTGTTTTTTTTTTTCTAGAGCACTAACATCGTACACTTCATGGTCTACCATTTCTCCTTCACCAAAATGCAACCGCCGCCGCTGTGTTTAAACCCGTGACCTTCAAGTCAGCAGCTGGACACTGTAACCCCCACACCGACGAGGTGGACAGACCAGTGACGTGAATTATCCAGACTTCTAAACGTGGCCATCTTTCGAAGTGACGAGACCTTAGCAGCGCATACGACAGGAGAGTATACCAAGGAGGTTTAATTTTTTTTTTAAACCTCCTTGATATAGACGAGAAGAGACAGGCCGAAGAAAACGCTGGCGTTGTCTAACCAGTCGCAGCTAGACAAACTTTCGCCGTAGTCCCGTACATGGACACGATCACAATATCAAGAAAGTGTCGCAGTGAGTTAGCGCGAACGTGGTCTTTACGGCCCCTCAAAAATTTAGTCGCCTATATAAAATGTTGCTTCCACCGTCCACAACCACCCTTGAGTACAATACCAAACACGCAAAATATTTAGAGATTGCATTTATAACATTGCGTTTCTCCCGCCGCGGTGCTTTAGTGGCTAAGGTACTCGGCTGCTGACCCACAGGTCGCGGGATTGAATCGCGGCTGTGGCGGCTGCATTTCCAAAGGAGGCGGAAATGTTGTAGGCCCGTGTGCTCAGATTTCGGTGCACGTTAAAGAACCCCAGGTGGTCGAAATTTCTGGAGCCCTCCACTACGGAGTGTCTCATAATCGTATGGTGGTTTTGGGACGTTAAACCTCACATATCAATCAATCAACATTGTGTTTCGGCTACCGTTATTGTCTGGAAGATACTATCGGCCAGACAGGTCGCTGTTTAAATGAGAGGCTGAAGGAACGTCTGTACAATGTTGATTGGTATAAACGAAAATGGCCTGTCTGTTCAGTGTCGCACGTGTGGGCGCAGGTCAAAGTTTTCAGATTTCACTCTTGTTGTAACTTGCAGGGCCGCACCACACACGAGATCATAGAAACAGAAATGATACGTTCATTTAAATGATTGTGTTACCACCCGTTCAGTCGTGCTAACCGGTAAAGAAAAGTTGTTAATATGCTTGACGGTGTGATGTACTTGCGCATTGTTGCGTTTCATGCATGACTGGTGCAAGTGGTGACTATATAGAAGCGAAGACTTTCGCACGAAATAAACTGTTCGTCCTTCAGCGGTCTGTGTCGTCTCTTCTGTCCCTTCTTGTCGCATGCTGTGTTAAACAGTCTTTAATATGCTGTACCAACACGCCCAATCCTACAGTCACTTAACATTATTCTTGTGTAGATATTTCAATTGAGAGTTTCTGTTTGTTATTGCTATCATAGTTTTGATGGCGGCTGTTCTTATTATAAATATATTATTTCGTCGTTATTGTTGTTGTTGTTGCTGTTGGAATCGTAAAATTCGAAGTCTAGAGGCCCAACTTTAACGCGAAATAAATTCGTCACAGCACGGCCCACGAAAACAAACCGCGCGCGAGAGCTAAGTTGGCTGCAAGAAAAGAAAAGAAAAAAAACCTGAAAAAATTCATTGAGCAAGTCGTAAAAATGAACTCGCCGCAGGCAAAATATGCTGTTGCTTTATTTTATTATTTATTTATTTATTTCATTTCTCTATTTATTTATTTATTTCTGTTTACTCTCGCTTCTCCTAAACTTTACTCTCTGGCAGCGCGCTTGAGCCGTAAAGCACGGCTGGGTGTATCTTTCCGCTCGAAAAGTTTCGCTTCTGAAGATTTGCCCGAGCGTGGAGATAAACTCGTTTCAGTTATAAAAGGCGGGCGGGCGTTTTCCGAGCCGTCAGTTTGTTGAATGCGGAATACAATTTTCGAAAGGCAGTGGCCCCGCGCGCGTCTACCTAGCGAAGGGAGCGGACTCCATGCTCAAGCTCCGCAACCTCTTGTTGCCTCGGCGTCGAGTAAATCAAATAACCGTTCTATTGCTTCTAGACTTTTATTTTTGGCAACTATCAAGCGGCGATGCAAATGCAAGGGCAATATTTGTGTCCTGCTTGGTACGTCGCGCCAATTTAGGAAAATCCGGGCCGAAACTCGAAATGCCAGTGGCACCGTGATAACGCTCTTCAGCTTCCCTGAACGCCTTTATTCCGTTTCCCCTTTGGCGAAGGGCCCGCGGCGAAATTCCTTAACTTCGGTTATTTGCTTCAAGGACTGAAGGGCCGCCCGACTCCTGCCGCTCTGAATTTTATTCGTCGTTTCTAGCTTGCTCTCACATTCCTCTTCGGCGCATCTTCTGTGTCTTGAGCGTATGAGACGGCGAGGGTGCATGATCCTCTAGACTTTCTTCGCAGTTGTATATAATCATGGTTATCACCGCTCTTGGCGCCGCGATTGTCATGTCCTCGTATTGGCTTGGGCGTCAGATGTAGAAACGTGTTAACACTGATATGCAGGCTACACGCAGGAGCCAGGTATCCTATGAAATGTAAATCACGACGCGAGTAATAATCATCAAGCATAAGAATGAAATGGTCTTTTATGGTGATTTTTTTTACGGAGTTCTTTCCCCAGATGAC